>NW_026645608.1:300000-406804 GCF_949987535.1 Balaenoptera acutorostrata
TACGCTGATGGGTGGGATGTAAATTGCCAACAGCCACTCCGGAGAAGTGTACGGTGTGTTCTGAAACATCTAAAAAACACAGCTTGGAGAGCATAGGGCACTTCCACTCATGGGCGTATAAATTGGGAAAACTAAAAATCAGCAAGACACAGGCACCCCAAAGTTTAGGGCTGCTCTGTTGACAAGAACCCCCACTTCATTACACCTTAAATATCCTAGGAAAGAGAAAAATGGATAAAGAAGTTGTGGTCCTCATGTACAATGGAATATCACTCAGCCATGAAATCAACGTCATAAGGCTAGTAGCAGCACGATGAGTGGATTTAGGTACGACGATTCTAAGTGAAATAAGTCACACAGAAAAAGACACTTATCATAAGATATCACTTAGAGAGGGAATGTAAAAACCGCTACACTTGAACTGAATTACAAAACAGAACAGAGTCACACGTTTAGGAAACACACTATGGCTGCTGAACGGGAAAGGTGAGGTGGGGTGATGCATAAAACAAGGGTTTCAAATTAGCTCCGATACCGTTCCATAAACCCAATATGTAAGAGAAAAGACCTATTCCTTTTTCAGTGAACTGGACTCAACACCCCCTATTCACCGCACAAGAATATATCTGACTAGTAAGAATCTTCAAACCTATGTATTGATATCTCTCTGTAAGTGAGTCAAGGGGGTGTAAAGCGGCATAAACACAGCCGTGAAAAGCAGCTAAACCCCATTATAAAAATAAATTACTTTTCAAAACCCGTGAAACAAGGACAGTGAAAGAGAGAGAAATTCTTACAAAATTCGTTCAGGGGCTGTGATGCAACGTGGATTGACCATATCTAGACCCACAGCTGATTGAGACATAAGGGTGGACACTCTTGGGGCTGAGAGGTTCGGTGAGGTTGGGTGAGCCAACGCAGACCCTTTCAAGTAGTACTGCATGGTACCCATCCCATGGGTCCCAAATCTCCAGGTTCAAGGGCATCTTCCTACGTCGAAAACAGGCATGAGAAACCCAGAAGATGGTACACCGTGTGATCGGGAAAGGTTTCTAAAACGCACCTCATTTCTCATCTCCTTTGCTCGGGTTCGCCATTCCAGCCGATTTACTAGCCATCTCCCTCCTTGGAGAATCAGCACCTTTAACCTCCTGTTCCGTACAGGTTGCAATTTGTCCTGAGGATGAACGGGAAGAGGGGGAACCAATGAGAGACTAGCTCTAGGTGTTGGGACAGGCACAGGTCACTCTATTTTCCCATCAGGAAGAAGAATTAAGCACAAGCTCAGCCTGCCCCCCAGAACCAGAAGAGGGCCTGAAGCAATCCTGCGCTTTTGCGGCCAGCTCCCAAAAAAGCGAGTTGAAAAATGGAGCTCAGGGGCACTGCAATTCACAGACCTGCAGAGTTTTAAATGATACCTCTCGTCCACAAATATATTAAGGGAAGGCAACGAAGAGGCTTTGAAAGCAAGGCAGAATTGCAGGAAACAGATTTCAGGAGGTAGATTCGAATCGCCTTGAAAGCACATGAAAAGCGGCAAAACGTGGACAATGATGCCCTTGGCCAAAAAGGGCGTATGCGTTTTTTCCTGAATATATTCAGGAAAAAACGCATACGCCCTTTTTGGCCAACCAAGCAACCTGGAAAGGCCAATCAGCGCTCCAAAGAAGTCTCGCTTCCCAGCGGGCAAAAGGGCCATGCGGAAAAAAGTGTCCAAACCAGAAATGCAGGACCGGCCATGGAGAAATGGGAGCCTTGCTACGCTGATGGGTGGGATGTAAATTGCCAACAGCCACTCCGGAGAAGTGTACGGTGTGTTCTGAAACATCTAAAAAACACAGCTTGGAGAGCATAGGGCACTTCCACTCATGGGCGTATAAATTGGGAAAACTAAAAATCAGCAAGACACAGGCACCCCAAAGTTTAGGGCTGCTCTGTTGACAAGAACCCCCACTTCATTACACCTTAAATATCCTAGGAAAGAGAAAAATGGATAAAGAAGTTGTGGTCCTCATGTACAATGGAATATCACTCAGCCATGAAATCAACGTCATAAGGCTAGTAGCAGCACGATGAGTGGATTTAGGTACGACGATTCTAAGTGAAATAAGTCACACAGAAAAAGACACTTATCATAAGATATCACTTAGAGAGGGAATGTAAAAACCGCTACACTTGAACTGAATTACAAAACAGAACAGAGTCACACGTTTAGGAAACACACTATGGCTGCTGAACGGGAAAGGTGAGGTGGGGTGATGCATAAAACAAGGGTTTCAAATTAGCTCCGATACCGTTCCATAAACCCAATATGTAAGAGAAAAGACCTATTCCTTTTTCAGTGAACTGGACTCAACACCCCCTATTCACCGCACAAGAATATATCTGACTAGTAAGAATCTTCAAACCTATGTATTGATATCTCTCTGTAAGTGAGTCAAGGGGGTGTAAAGCGGCATAAACACAGCCGTGAAAAGCAGCTAAACCCCATTATAAAAATAAATTACTTTTCAAAACCCGTGAAACAAGGACAGTGAAAGAGAGAGAAATTCTTACAAAATTCGTTCAGGGGCTGTGATGCAACGTGGATTGACCATATCTAGACCCACAGCTGATTGAGACATAAGGGTGGACACTCTTGGGGCTGAGAGGTTCGGTGAGGTTGGGTGAGCCAACGCAGACCCTTTCAAGTAGTACTGCATGGTACCCATCCATGGGTCCCAAATCTCCAGGTTCAAGGGCATCTTCCTACGTCGAAAACAGGCATGAGAAACCCAGAAGATGGTACACCGTGTGATCGGAAAGGTTTCTAAAACGCACCTCATTTCTCATCTCCTTTGCTCGGGTTCGCCATTCCAGCCGATTTACTAGCCATCTCCCTCCTTGGAGAATCAGCACCTTTAACCTCCTGTTCCGTACAGGTTGCAATTTGTCCTGAGGATGAACGGGAAGAGGGGGAACCAATGAGAGACTAGCTCTAGGTGTTGGACAGGCACAGGTCACTCTATTTTCCCATCAGGAAGAAGAATTAAGCACAAGCTCAGCCTGCCCCCCAGAACCAGAAGAGGGCCTGAAGCAATCCTGCGCTTTTGCGGCCAGCTCCCAAAAAAGCGAGTTGAAAATGGAGCTCAGGGGCACTGCAATTCACAAACCTGCAGAGTTTTTAAATGATACCTCTCGTCCACAAATATATTAAGGGAAGGCAACGAAGAGGCTTTGAAAGCAAGGCAGAATTGCAGGAAACAGATTTCAGGAGGTAGATTCGAATCGCCTTGAAAGCACATGAAAAGCGGCAAAACGTGGACAATGATGCCCTTGGCCAAAAAGGGCGTATGCGTTTTTTCCTGAATATATTCAGGAAAAAACGCATACGCCCTTTTTGGCCAACCAAGCAACCTGGAAAGGCCAATCAGCGCTCCAAAGAAGTCTCGCTTCCCAGCGGGCAAAAGGGCCATGCGGAAAAAAGTGTCCAAACCAGAAATGCAGGACCGGCCATGGAGAAATGGGAGCCTTGCTACGCTGATGGGTGGATGTAAATTGCCAACAGCCACTCTGGAGAAGTGTACGGTGTGTTCTGAAACATCTAAAAAACACAGCTTGGAGAGCATAGGGCACTTCCACTCATGGCGTATAAATTGGGAAAACTAAAAATCAGCAAGACACAGGCACCCCAAAGTTTAGGGCTGCTCTGTTGACAAGAACCCCCACTTCATTACACCTTAAATATCCTAGGAAAGAGAAAAATGGATAAAGAAGTTGTGGTCCTCATGTACAATGGAATATCACTCAGCCATGAAATCAACGTCATAAGGCTAGTAGCAGCACGATGAGTGGATTTAGGTACGACGATTCTAAGTGAAATAAGTCACACAGAAAAAGACACTTATCCTAAGATATCACTTAGAGAGGGAATGTAAAAACCGCTACACTTGAACTGAATTACAAAACAGAACAGAGTCACACGTTTAGGAAACACACTATGGCTGCTGAACGGAAAGGTGAGGTGGGGTGATGCATAAAACAAGGGTTTCAAATTAGCTCCGATACCGTTCATAAACCCAATATGTAAGAGAAAAGACCTATTCCTTTTTCAGTGAACTGGACTCAACACCCCCTATTCACCGCACAAGAATATATCTGACTAGTAAGAATCTTCAAACCTATGTATTGATATCTCTCTGTAAGTGAGTCAAGGGGGTGTAAAGCGGCATAAACACAGCCGTGAAAAGCAGCTAAACCCCATTATAAAAATAAATTACTTTTCAAAACCCGTGAAACAAGGACAGTGAAAGAGAGAGAAATTCTTACAAAATTCGTTCAGGGCTGTGATGCAACGTGGATTGACCATATCTAGACCCACAGCTGATTGAGACATAAGGGTGGACACTCTTGGGGCTGAGAGGTTCGGTGAGGTTGGGTGAGCCAACGCAGACCCTTTCAAGTAGTACTGCATGGTACCCATCCCATGGGTCCCAAATCTCCAGGTTCAAGGGCATCTTCCTACGTCGAAAACAGGCATGAGAAACCCAGAAGATGGTACACCGTGTGATCGGGAAAGGTTTCTAAAACGCACCTCATTTCTCATCTCCTTTGCTCGGGTTCGCCATTCCAGCCGATTTACTAGCCATCTCCCTCCTTGGAGAATCAGCACCTTTAACCTCCTGTTCCGTACAGGTTGCAATTTGTCCTGAGGATGAACGGGAAGAGGGGGAACCAATGAGAGACTAGCTCTAGGTGTTGGGACAGGCACAGGTCACTCTATTTTCCCATCAGGAAGAAGAATTAAGCACAAGCTCAGCCTGCCCCCAGAACCAGAAGAGGGCCTGAAGCAATCCTGCGCTTTTGCGGCCAGCTCCCAAAAAAGCGAGTTGAAAAATGGAGCTCAGGGGCACTGCAATTCACAGACCTGCAGAGTTTTAAATGATACCTCTCGTCCACAAATATATTAAGGGAAGGCAACGAAGAGGCTTTGAAAGCAAGGCAGAATTGCAGGAAACAGATTTCAGGAGGTAGATTCGAATTGCCTTGAAAGCACATGAAAAGCGGCAAAACGTGGACAATGATGCCCTTGGCCAAAAAGGGCGTATGCGTTTTTTCCTGAATATATTCAGGAAAAACGCGCATACGCCCTTTTTGGCCAACCAAGCAACCTGGAAAGGCCAATCAGCGCTCCAAAGAAGTCTCGCTTCCCAGCGGGCAAAAGGGCCATGCGGAAAAAAGTGTCCAAACCAGAAATGCAGGACCGGCCATGGAGAAATGGGAGCCTTGCTACGCTGATGGGTGGGATGTAAATTGCCAACAGCCACTCCGGAGAAGTGTACGGTGTGTTCTGAAACATCTAAAAAACACAGCTTGGAGAGCATAGGGCACTTCCACTCATGGGCGTATAAATTGGGAAAACTAAAAATCAGCAAGACACAGGCACCCCAAAGTTTAGGGCTGCTCTGTTGACAAGAACCCCCACTTCATTACACCTTAAATATCCTAGGAAAGAGAAAAATGGATAAAGAAGTTGTGGTCCTCATGTACAATGGAATATCACTCAGCCATGAAATCAACGTCATAAGGCTAGTAGCAGCACGATGAGTGGATTTAGGTACGACGATTCTAAGTGAAATAAGTCACACAGAAAAAGACACTTATCATAAGATATCACTTAGAGAGGGAATGTAAAAACCGCTACACTTGAACTGAATTACAAAACAGAACAGAGTCACACGTTTAGGAAACACACTATGGCTGCTGAACGGGAAAGGTGAGGTGGGGTGATGCATAAAACAAGGGTTTCAAATTAGCTCCGATACCGTTCCATAAACCCAATATGTAAGAGAAAAGACCTATTCCTTTTTCAGTGAACTGGACTCAACACCCCCTATTCACCGCACAAGAATATATCTGACTAGTAAGAATCTTCAAACCTATGTATTGATATCTCTCTGTAAGTGAGTCAAGGGGGTGTAAAGCGGCATAAACACAGCCGTGAAAAGCAGCTAAACCCCATTATAAAAATAAATTACTTTTCAAAACCCGTGAAACAAGGACAGTGAAAGAGAGAGAAATTCTTACAAAATTCGTTCAGGGGCTGTGATGCAACGTGGATTGACCATATCTAGACCCACAGCTGATTGAGACATAAGGGTGGACACTCTTGGGGCTGAGAGGTTCGGTGAGGTTGGGTGAGCCAACGCAGACCCTTTCAAGTAGTACTGCATGGTACCCATCCCATGGGTCCCAAATCTCCAGGTTCAAGGGCATCTTCCTACGTCGAAAACAGGCATGAGAAACCCAGAAGATGGTACACCGTGTGATCGGGAAAGGTTTCTAAAACGCACCTCATTTCTCATCTCCTTTGCTCGGGTTCGCCATTCCAGCCGATTTACTAGCCATCTCCCTCCTTGGAGAATCAGCACCTTTAACCTCCTGTTCCGTACAGGTTGCAATTTGTCCTGAGGATGAACGGGAAGAGGGGGAACCAATGAGAGACTAGCTCTAGGTGTTGGGACAGGCACAGGTCACTCTATTTTCCCATCAGGAAGAAGAATTAAGCACAAGCTCAGCCTGCCCCCCAGAACCAGAAGAGGGCCTGAAGCAATCCTGCGCTTTTGCGGCCAGCTCCCAAAAAAGCGAGTTGAAAAATGGAGCTCAGGGGCACTGCAATTCACAAACCTGCAGAGTTTTAAATGATACCTCTCGTCCACAAATATATTAAGGGAAGGCAACGAAGAGGCTTTGAAAGCAAGGCAGAATTGCAGGAAACAGATTTCAGGAGGTAGATTCGAATCGCCTTGAAAGCACATGAAAAGCGGCAAAACGTGGACAATGATGCCCTTGGCCAAAAAGGGCGTATGCGTTTTTTCCTGAATATATTCAGGAAAAAACGCATACGCCCTTTTTGGCCAACCAAGCAACCTGGAAAGGCCAATCAGCGCTCCAAAGAAGTCTCGCTTCCCAGCGGGCAAAAGGGCCATGCGGAAAAAAGTGTCCAAACCAGAAATGCAGGACCGGCCATGGAGAAATGGGAGCCTTGCTACGCTGATGGGTGGGATGTAAATTGCCAACAGCCACTCTGGAGAAGTGTACGGTGTGTTCTGAAACATCTAAAAAACACAGCTTGGAGAGCATAGGGCACTTCCACTCATGGGCGTATAAATTGGGAAAACTAAAAATCAGCAAGACACAGGCACCCCAAAGTTTAGGGCTGCTCTGTTGACAAGAACCCCCACTTCATTACACCTTAAATATCCTAGGAAAGAGAAAAATGGATAAAGAAGTTGTGGTCCTCATGTACAATGGAATATCACTCAGCCATGAAATCAACGTCATAAGGCTAGTAGCAGCACGATGAGTGGATTTAGGTACGACGATTCTAAGTGAAATAAGTCACACAGAAAAAGACACTTATCCTAAGATATCACTTAGAGAGGGAATGTAAAAACCGCTACACTTGAACTGAATTACAAAACAGAACAGAGTCACACGTTTAGGAAACACACTATGGCTGCTGAACGGGAAAGGGGAGGTGGGGTGATGCATAAAACAAGGGTTTCAAATTAGCTCCGATACCGTTCCATAAACCCAATATGTAAGAGACAAGACCTATTCCTTTTTCAGTGAACTGGACTCAACACCCCTTATTCACCGCACAAGAATATATCTGACTAGTAAGAATCTTCAAACCTATGTATTGATATCTCTCTGTAAGTGAGTCAAGGGGGTGTAAAGCGGCATAAACACAGCCGTGAAAAGCAGCTAAACCCCATTATAAAAATAAATTACTCTTCAAAACCCGTGAAACAAAGACAGTGAAAGAGAGAGAAATTCTTACAAAATTCGTTCAGGGGCTGTGATGCAACCTGGATTGACCATATCTAGACCCACAGCTGATTGAGACATAAGGGTGGACACTCTTGGGGCTGAGAGGTTCGGTGAGGTTGGGTGAGCCAACGCAGACCCTTTCAAGTAATACTGCATGGTACCCATCCCATGGGTCCCAAATCTCCAGGTTCAAGGGCATCTTCCTACGTCGAAAACAGGCATGAGAAACCCAGAAGATGGTACACCGTGTGATCGGGAAAGGTTTCTAAAACGCACCTCATTTCTCATCTCCTTTGCTCGGGTTCGCCATTCCAGCCGATTTACTAGCCATCTCCCTCCTTGGAGAATCAGCACCTTTAACCTCCTGTTCCGTACAGGTTGCAATTTGTCCTGAGGATGAACGGGAAGAGGGGGAACCAATGAGAGACTAGCTCTAGGTGTTGGGACAGGCACAGGTCACTCTATTTTCCCATCAGGAAGAAGAATTAAGCACAAGCTCAGCCTGCCCCCCAGAACCAGAAGAGGGCCTGAAGCAATCCTGCGCTTTTGCGGCCAGCTCCCAAAAAAGCGAGTTGAAAAATGGAGCTCAGGGGCACTGCAATTCACAGACCTGCAGAGTTTTAAATGATACCTCTCGTCCACAAATATATTAAGGGAAGGCAACGAAGAGGCTTTGAAAGCAAGGCAGAATTGCAGGAAACAGATTTCAGGAGGTAGATTCGAATCGCCTTGAAAGCACATGAAAAGCGGCAAAACGTGGACAATGATGCCCTTGGCCAAAAAGGGCGTATGCGTTTTTTCCTGAATATATTCAGGAAAAAACGCATACGCCCTTTTTGGCCAACCAAACAACCTGGAAAGGCCAATCAGCGCTCCAAAGAAGTCTCGCTTCCCAGCGGGCAAAAGGGCCATGCGGAAAACAGTGTCCAAACCAGAAATGCAGGACCGGCCATGGAGAAATGGGAGTCTTGCTACGCTGATGGGTGGGATGTAAATTGCCAACAGCCACTCTGGAGAAGTGTACGGTGTGTTCTGAAACATCTAAAAAACACAGCTTGGAGAGCATAGGGCACTTCCACTCATGGGCGTATAAATTGGGAAAACTAAAAATCAGCAAGACACAGGCACCCCAAAGTTTAGGGCTGCTCTGTTGACAAGAACCCCCACTTCATTACACCTTAAATATCCTAGGAAAGAGAAAAATGGATAAAGAAGTTGTGGTCCTCATGTACAATGGAATATCACTCAGCCATGAAATCAACGTCATAAGGCTAGTAGCAGCACGATGAGTGGATTTAGGTACGACGATTCTAAGTGAAATAAGTCACACAGAAAAAGACACTTATCATAAGATATCACTTAGAGAGGGAATGTAAAAACCGCTACACTTGAACTGAATTACAAAACAGAACAGAGTCACACGTTTAGGAAACACACTATGGCTGCTGAACGGGAAAGGTGAGGTGGGGTGATGCATAAAACAAGGGTTTCAAATTAGCTCCGATACCGTTCCATAAACCCAATATGTAAGAGACAAGACCTATTCCTTTTTCAGTGAACTGGACTCAACACCCCCTATTCACCACACAAGAATATATCTGACTAGTAAGAATCTTCAAACCTATGTATTGATATCTCTCTGTAAGTGAGTCAAGGGGGTGTAAAGCGGCATAAACACAGCCGTGAAAAGCAGCTAAACCCCATTATAAAAATAAATTACTTTTCAAAACCCGTGAAACAAAGACAGTGAAAGAGAGAGAAATTCCTACAAAATTCGTTCAGGGGCTGTGATGCAACCTGGATTGACCATATCTAGACCCACAGCTGATTGAGACATAAGGGTGGACACTCTTGGGGCTGAGAGGTTCGGTGAGGTTGGGTGAGCCAACGCAGACCCTTTCAAGTAATACTGCATGGTACCCATCCCATGGGTCCAAAATCTCCAGGTTCAAGGGCATCTTCCTACGTCGAAAACAGGCATGAGAAACCCAGAAGATGGTACACCGTGTGATCGGGAAATGTTTCTAAAACGCACCTCATTTCTCATCTCCTTTGCTCGGGTTCGCCATTCCAGCCGATTTACTAGCCATCTCCCTCCTTGGAGAATCAGCACCTTTAACCTCCTGTTCCGTACAGGTTGCAATTTGTCCTGAGGATGAACGGGAAGAGGGGGAACCAGTGAGAGACTAGCTCTAGGTGTTGGGACAGGCACAGGTCACTCTATTTTCCCATCAGGAAGAAGAATTAAGCACAAGCTCAGCCTGCCCCCCAGAACCAGAAGAGGGCCTGAAGCAATCCTGCGCTTTTGCGGCCAGCTCCCAAAAAAGCGAGTTGAAAAATGGAGCTCAGGGGCACTGCAATTCACAAACCTGCAGAGTTTTAAATGATACCTCTCGTCCACAAATATATTAAGGGAAGGCAACGAAGAGGCTTTGAAAGCAAGGCAGAATTGCAGGAAACAGATTTCAGGAGGTAGATTCGAATCGCCTTGAAAGCACATGAAAAGCGGCAAAACGTGGACAATGATGCCCTTGGCCAGAAAGGGCGTATGCGTTTTTTCCTGAATATATTCAGGAAAAAACGCATACGCCCTTTTTGGCCAACCAAGCAACCTGGAAAGGCCAATCAGCGCTCCAAAGAAGTCTCGCTTCCCAGCGGGCAAAAGGGCCATGCGGAAAAAAGTGTCCAAACCAGAAATGCAGGACCGGCCATGGAGAAATGGGAGCCTTGCTACGCTGATGGGTGGGATGTAAATTGCCAACAGCCACTCCGGAGAAGTGTACGGTGTGTTCTGAAACATCTAAAAAACACAGCTTGGAGAGCATAGGGCACTTCCACTCATGGGCGTATAAATTGGGAAAACTAAAAATCAGCAAGACACAGGCACCCCAAAGTTTAGGGCTGCTCTGTTGACAAGAACCCCCACTTCATTACACCTTAAATATCCTAGGAAAGAGAAAAATGGATAAGGAAGTTGGGGTCCTCATGTACAATGGAATATCACTCAGCCATGAAATCAACGTCATAAGGCTAGTAGCAGCACGATGAGTGGATTTAGGTACGACGATTCTAAGTGAAATAAGTCACACAGAAAAAGACACTTATCCTAAGATATCACTTAGAGAGGGAATGTAAAAACCGCTACACTTGAACTGAATTACAAAACAGAACAGAGTCACACGTTTAGGAAACACACTATGGCTGCTGAACGGGAAAGGGGAGGTGGGGTGATGCATAAAACAAGGGTTTCAAATTAGCTTCGATACCGTTCCATAAACCCAATATGTAAGAGACAAGACCTATTCCTTTTTCACTGAACTGGACTCAACACCCCTTATTCACCGCACAAGAATATATCTGACTAGTAAGAATCTTCAAACCTATGTATTGATATCTCTCTGTAAGTGAGTCAAGGGGGTGTAAAGCGGCATAAACACAGCCGTGAAAAGCAGCTAAACCCCATTATAAAAATAAATTACTCTTCAAAACCCGTGAAACAAAGACAGTGAAAGAGAGAGAAATTCTTACAAAATTCGTTCAGGGGCTGTGATGCAACCTGGATTGACCATATCTAGACCCACAGCTGATTGAGACATAAGGGTGGACACTCTTGGGGCTGAGAGGTTCGGTGAGGTTGGGTGAGCCAACGCAGACCCTTTCAAGTAATACTGCATGGTACCCATCCCATGGGTCCCAAATCTCCAGGTTCAAGGGCATCTTCCTACGTCGAAAACAGGCATGAGAAACCCAGAAGATGGTACACCGTGTGATCGGGAAAGGTTTCTAAAACGCACCTCATTTCTCATCTCCTTTGCTCGGGTTCGCCATTCCAGCCGATTTACTAGCCATCTCCCTCCTTGGAGAATCAGCACCTTTAACCTCCTGTTCCGTACAGGTTGCAATTTGTCCTGAGGATGAACGGGAAGAGGGGGAACCAATGAGAGACTAGCTCTAGGTGTTGGGAGAGGCACAGGTCACTCTATTTTCCCATCAGGAAGAAGAATTAAGCACAAGCTCAGCCTGCCCCCCAGAACCAGAAGAGGGCCTGAAGCAATCCTGCGCTTTTGCGGCCAGCTCCCAAAAAAGCGAGTTGAAAAATGGAGCTCAGGGGCACTGCAATTCACAGACCTGCAGAGTTTTAAATGATACCTCTCGTCCACAAATATATTAAGGGAAGGCAACGAAGAGGCTTTGAAAGCAAGGCAGAATTGCAGGAAACAGATTTCAGGAGGTAGATTCGAATCGCCTTGAAAGCACATGAAAAGCGGCAAAACGTGGACAATGATGCCCTTGGCCAAAAAGGGCGTATGCGTTTTTTCCTGAATATATTCAGGAAAAAACGCATACGCCCTTTTTGGCCAACCAAACAACCTGGAAAGGCCAATCAGCGCTCCAAAGAAGTCTCGCTTCCCAGCAGGCAAAAGGGCCATGCGGAAAAAAGTGTCCAAACCAGAAATGCAGGACCGGCCATGGAGAAATGGGAGCCTTGCTACGCTGATGGGTGGGATGTAAATTGCCAACAGCCACTCCGGAGAAGTGTACGGTGTGTTCTGAAACATCTAAAAAACACAGCTTGGAGAGCATAGGGCACTTCCACTCATGGGCGTATAAATTGGGAAAACTAAAAATCAGCAAGACACAGGCACCCCAAAGTTTAGGGCTGCTCTGTTGACAAGAACCCCCACTTCATTACACCTTAAATATCCTAGGAAAGAGAAAAATGGATAAAGAAGTTGTGGTCCTCATGTACAATGGAATATCACTCAGCCATGAAATCAACGTCATAAGGCTAGTAGCAGCACGATGAGTGGATTTAGGTACGACGATTCTAAGTGAAATAAGTCACACAGAAAAAGACACTTATCATAAGATATCACTTAGAGAGGGAATGTAAAAACCGCTACACTTGAACTGAATTACAAAACAGAACAGAGTCACACGTTTAGGAAACACACTATGGCTGCTGAACGGGAAAGGTGAGGTGGGGTGATGCATAAAACAAGGGTTTCAAATTAGCTCCGATACCGTTCCATAAACCCAATATGTAAGAGACAAGACCTATTCCTTTTTCAGTGAACTGGACTCAACACCCCCTATTCACCGCACAAGAATATATCTGACTAGTAAGAATCTTCAAAACTATGTATTGATATCTCTCTGTAAGTGAGTCAAGGGGGTGTAAAGCGGCATAAACACAGCCGTGAAAAGCAGCTAAACCCCATTATAAAAATAAATTACTTTTCAAAACCCGTGAAACAAAGACAGTGAAAGAGAGAGAAATTCTTACAAAATTCGTTCAGGGGCTGTGATGCAACCTGGATTGACCATATCTAGACCCACAGCTGATTGAGACATAAGGGTGGACACTCTTGGGGCTGAGAGGTTCGGTGAGGTTGGGTGAGCCAACGCAGACCCTTTCAAGTAGTACTGCATGGTAATCATCCCATGGGTCCCAAATCTCCAGGTTCAAGGGCATCTTCCTACGTCGAAAACAGGCATGAGAAACCCAGAAGATGGTACACCGTGTGATCGGGAAAGGTTTCTAAAACGCACCTCATTTCTCATCTCCTTTGCTCGGGTTCGCCATTCCAGCCGATTTACTAGCCATCTCCCTCCTTGGAGAATCAGCACCTTTAACCTCCTGTTCCGTACAGGTTGCAATTTGTCCTGAGGATGAACGGGAAGAGGGGGAACCAATGAGAGACTAGCTCTAGGGGTTGGGACAGGCACAGGTCACTCTATTTTCCCATCAGGAAGAAGAATTAAGCACAAGCTCAGCCTGCCCCCCAGAACCAGAAGAGGGCCTGAAGCAATCCTGCGCTTTTGCGGCCAGCTCCCAAAAAAGCGAGTTGAAAAATGGAGCTCAGGGGCACTGCAATTCACAAACCTGCAGAGTTTTAAATGATACCTCTCGTCCACAAATATATTAAGGGAAGGCAACGAAGAGGCTTTGAAAGCAAGGCAGAATTGCAGGAAACAGATTTCAGGAGGTAGATTCGAATCGCCTTGAAAGCACATGAAAAGCGGCAAAACGTGGACAATGATGCCCTTGGCCAAAAAGGGCGTATGCGTTTTTTCCTGAATATATTCAGGAAAAAACGCATACGCCCTTTTTGGCCAACCAAGCAACCTGGAAAGGCCAATCAGCGCTCCAAAGAAGTCTCGCTTCCCAGCGGGCAAAAGGGCCATGCGGAAAAAAGTGTCCAAACCAGAAATGCAGGACCGGCCATGGAGAAATGGGAGCCTTGCTACGCTGATGGGTGGGATGTAAATTGCCAAAAGCCACTCTGGAGAAGTGTACGGTGTGTTCTGAAACATCTAAAAAACACAGCTTGGAGAGCATAGGGCACTTCCACTCATGGGCGTATAAATTGGGAAAACTAAAAATCAGCAAGACACAGGCACCCCAAAGTTTAGGGCTGCTCTGTTGACAAGAACCCCCACTTCATTACACCTTAAATATCCTAGGAAAGAGAAAAATGGATAAAGAAGTTGTGGTCCTCATGTACAATGGAATATCACTCAGCCATGAAATCAACGTCATAAGGCTAGTAGCAGCACGATGAGTGGATTTAGGTACGACGATTCTAAGTGAAATAAGTCACACAGAAAAAGACACTTATCATAAGATATCACTTAGAGAGGGAATGTAAAAACCGCTACACTTGAACTGAATTACAAAACAGAACAGAGTCACACGTTTAGGAAACACACTATGGCTGCTGAACGGGAAAGGTGAGGTGGGGTGATGCATAAAACAAGGGTTTCAAATTAGCTCCGATACCGTTCCATAAACCCAATATGTAAGAGACAAGACCTATTCCTTTTTCAGTGAACTGGACTCAACACCCCCTATTCACCACACAAGAATATATCTGACTAGTAAGAATCTTCAAACCTATGTATTGATATCTCTCTGTAAGTGAGTCAAGGGGGTGTAAAGCGGCATAAACACAGCCGTGAAAAGCAGCTAAACCCCATTATAAAAATAAATTACTTTTCAAAACCCGTGAAACAAAGACAGTGAAAGAGAGAGAAATTCCTACAAAATTCGTTCAGGGGCTGTGATGCAACCTGGATTGACCATATCTAGACCCACAGCTGATAGAGACAT
The DNA here is from genome assembly GCF_949987535.1 of Balaenoptera acutorostrata. NCBI lineage: Eukaryota > Metazoa > Chordata > Mammalia > Artiodactyla > Balaenopteridae > Balaenoptera > Balaenoptera acutorostrata. Next base: position 314,930 of record NW_026645608.1, read on the forward strand.
AAGGGTGGACACTCTTGGGGCTGAGAGGTTCGGTGAGGTTGGGTGAGCCAACGCAGACCCTTTCAAGTAATACTGCATGGTACCCATCCCATGGGTCCCAAATCTCCAGGTTCAAGGGCATCTTCCTACGTCGAAAACAGGCATGAGAAACCCAGAAGATGGTACACCGTGTGATCGGGAAAGGTTTCTAAAACGCACCTCATTTCTCATCTCCTTTGCTCGGGTTCGCCATTCCAGCCGATTTACTAGCCATCTCCCTCCTTGGAGAATCAGCACCTTTAACCTCCTGTTCCGTACAGGTTGCAATTTGTCCTGAGGATGAACGGGAAGAGGGGGAACCAGTGAGAGACTAGCTCTAGGTGTTGGGACAGGCACAGGTCACTCTATTTTCCCATCAGGAAGAAGAATTAAGCACAAGCTCAGCCTGCCCCCCAGAACCAGAAGAGGGCCTGAAGCAATCCTGCGCTTTTGCGGCCAGCTCCCAAAAAAGCGAGTTGAAAAATGGAGCTCAGGGGCACTGCAATTCACAAACCTGCAGAGTTTTAAATGATACCTCTCGTCCACAAATATATTAAGGGAAGGCAACGAAGAGGCTTTGAAAGCAAGGCAGAATTGCAGGAAACAGATTTCAGGAGGTAGATTCGAATCGCCTTGAAAGCACATGAAAAGCGGCAAAACGTGGACAATGATGCCCTTGGCCAAAAAGGGCGTATGCGTTTTTTCCTGAATATATTCAGGAAAAAACGCATACGCCCTTTTTGGCCAACCAAGCAACCTGGAAAGGCCAATCAGCGCTCCAAAGAAGTCTCGCTTCCCAGCAGGCAAAAGGGCCATGCGGAAAAAAGTGTCCAAACCAGAAATGCAGGACCGGCCATGGAGAAATGGGAGCCTTGCTACGCTGATGGGTGGGATGTAAATTGCCAACAGCCACTCCGGAGAAGTGTACGGTGTGTTCTGAAACATCTAAAAAACACAGCTTGGAGAGCATAGGGCACTTCCACTCATGGGCGTATAAATTGGGAAAACTAAAAATCAGCAAGACACAGGCACCCCAAAGTTTAGGGCTGCTCTGTTGACAAGAACCCCCACTTCATTACACCTTAAATATCCTAGGAAAGAGAAAAATGGATAAAGAAGTTGTGGTCCTCATGTACAATGGAATATCACTCAGCCATGAAATCAACGTCATAAGGCTAGTAGCAGCACGATGAGTGGATTTAGGTACGACGATTCTAAGTGAAATAAGTCACACAGAAAAAGACACTTATCATAAGATATCACTTAGAGAGGGAATGTAAAAACCGCTACACTTGAACTGAATTACAAAACAGAACAGAGTCACACGTTTAGGAAACACACTATGGCTGCTGAACGGGAAAGGTGAGGTGGGGTGATGCATAAAACAAGGGTTTCAAATTAGCTCCGATACCGTTCCATAAACCCAATATGTAAGAGACAAGACCTATTCCTTTTTCAGTGAACTGGACTCAACACCCCCTATTCACCGCACAAGAATATATCTGACTAGTAAGAATCTTCAAACCTATGTATTGATATCTCTCTGTAAGTGAGTCAAGGGGGTGTAAAGCGGCATAAACACAGCCGTGAAAAGCAGCTAAACCCCATTATAAAAATAAATTACTTTTCAAAACCCGTGAAACAAAGACAGTGAAAGAGAGAGAAATTCTTACAAAATTCGTTCAGGGGCTGTGATGCAACCTGGATTGACCATATCTAGACCCACAGCTGATTGAGACATAAGGGTGGACACTCTTGGGGCTGAGAGGTTCGGTGAGGTTGGGTGAGCCAACGCAGACCCTTTCAAGTAGTACTGCATGGTACCCATCCCATGGGTCCCAAATCTCCAGGTTCAAGGGCATCTTCCTACGTCGAAAACAGGCATGAGAAACCCAGAAGATGGTACACCGTGTGATCGGGAAAGGTTTCTAAAACGCACCTCATTTCTCATCTCCTTTGCTCGGGTTCGCCATTCCAGCCGATTTACTAGCCATCTCCCTCCTTGGAGAATCAGCACCTTTAACCTCCTGTTCCGTACAGGTTGCAATTTGTCCTGAGGATGAACGGGAAGAGGGGGAACCAATGAGAGACTAGCTCTAGGGGTTGGGACAGGCACAGGTCACTCTATTTTCCCATCAGGAAGAAGAATTAAGCACAAGCTCAGCCTGCCCCCCAGAACCAGAAGAGGGCCTGAAGCAATCCTGCGCTTTTGCGGCCAGCTCCCAAAAAAGCGAGTTGAAAAATGGAGCTCAGGGGCACTGCAATTCACAAACCTGCAGAGTTTTAAATGATACCTCTCGTCCACAAATATATTAAGGGAAGGCAACGAAGAGGCTTTGAAAGCAAGGCAGAATTGCAGGAAACAGATTTCAGGAGGTAGATTCGAATCGCCTTGAAAGCACATGAAAAGCGGCAAAACGTGGACAATGATGCCCTTGGCCAAAAAGGGCGTATGCGTTTTTTCCTGAATATATTCAGGAAAAAACGCATACGCCCTTTTTGGCCAACCAAGCAACCTGGAAAGGCCAATCAGCGCTCCAAAGAAGTCTCGCTTCCCAGCGGGCAAAAGGGCCATGCGGAAAAAAGTGTCCAAACCAGAAATGCAGGACCGGCCATGGAGAAATGGGAGCCTTGCTACGCTGATGGGTGGGATGTAAATTGCCAACAGCCACTCCGGAGAAGTGTACGGTGTGTTCTGAAACATCTAAAAAACACAGCTTGGAGAGCATAGGGCACTTCCACTCATGGGCGTATAAATTGGGAAAACTAAAAATCAGCAAGACACAGGCACCCCAAAGTTTAGGGCTGCTCTGTTGACAAGAACCCCCACTTCATTACACCTTAAATATCCTAGGAAAGAGAAAAATGGATAAGGAAGTTGGGGTCCTCATTTACAATGGAATATCACTCAGCCATGAAATCAACGTCATAAGGCTAGTAGCAGCACGATGAGTGGATTTAGGTACGACGATTCTAAGTGAAATAAGTCACACAGAAAAAGACACTTATCCTAAGATATCACTTAGAGAGGGAATGTAAAAACCGCTACACTTGAACTGAATTACAAAACAGAACAGAGTCACACGTTTAGGAAACACACTATGGCTGCTGAACGGGAAAGGTGAGGTGGGGTGATGCATAAAACAAGGGTTTCAAATTAGCTTCGATACCGTTCCATAAACCCAATATGTAAGAGACAAGACCTATTCCTTGCTCAGTGAACTGGACTCAACACCCCTTATTCACCGCACAAGAATATATCTGACTAGTAAGAATCTTCAAACCTATGTATTGATATCTCTCTGTAAGTGAGTCAAGGGGGTGTAAAGCGGCATAAACACAGCCGTGAAAAGCAGCTAAACCCCATTATAAAAATAAATTACTCTTCAAAACCCGTGAAACAAAGACAGTGAAAGAGAGAGAAATTCTTACAAAATTCGTTCAGGGGCTGTGATGCAACCTGGATTGACCATATCTAGACCCACAGCTGATTGAGACATAAGGGTGGACACTCTTGGGGCTGAGAGGTTCGGTGAGGTTGGGTGAGCCAACGCAGACCCTTTCAAGTAATACTGCATGGTACCCATCCCATGGGTCCCAAATCTCCAGGTTCAAGGGCATCTTCCTACGTCGAAAACAGGCATGAGAAACCCAGAAGATGGTACACCGTGTGATCGGGAAAGGTTTCTAAAACGCACCTCATTTCTCATCTCCTTTGCTCGGGTTCGCCATTCCAGCCGATTTACTAGCCATCTCCCTCCTTGGAGAATCAGCACCTTTAACCTCCTGTTCCGTACAGGTTGCAATTTGTCCTGAGGATGAACGGGAAGAGGGGGAACCAATGAGAGACTAGCTCTAGGTGTTGGGACAGGCACAGGTCACTCTATTTTCCCATCAGGAAGAAGAATTAAGCACAAGCTCAGCCTGCCCCCCAGAACCAGAAGAGGGCCTGAAGCAATCCTGCGCTTTTGCGGCCAGCTCCCAAAAAAGCGAGTTGAAAAATGGAGCTCAGGGGCACTGCAATTCACAGACCTGCAGAGTTTTAAATGATACCTCTCGTCCACAAATATATTAAGGGAAGGCAACGAAGAGGCTTTGAAAGCAAGGCAGAATTGCAGGAAACAGATTTCAGGAGGTAGATTCGAATCGCCTTGAAAGCACATGAAAAGCGGCAAAACGTGGACAATGATGCCCTTGGCCAAAAAGGGCGTATGCGTTTTTTCCTGAATATATTCAGGAAAAAACGCATACGCCCTTTTTGGCCAACCAAGCAACCTGGAAAGGCCAATCAGCGCTCCAAAGAAGTCTCGCTTCCCAGCAGGCAAAAGGGCCATGCGGAAAAAAGTGTCCAAACCAGAAATGCAGGACCGGCCATGGAGAAATGGGAGCCTTGCTACGCTGATGGGTGGGATGTAAATTGCCAACAGCCACTCCGGAGAAGTGTACGGTGTGTTCTGAAACATCTAAAAAACACAGCTTGGAGAGCATAGGGCACTTCCACTCATGGGCGTATAAATTGGGAAAACTAAAAATCAGCAAGACACAGGCACCCCAAAGTTTAGGGCTGCTCTGTTGACAAGAACCCCCACTTCATTACACCTTAAATATCCTAGGAAAGAGAAAAATGGATAAAGAAGTTGTGGTCCTCATGTACAATGGAATATCACTCAGCCATGAAATCAACGTCATAAGGCTAGTAGCAGCACGATGAGTGGATTTAGGTACGACGATTCTAAGTGAAATAAGTCACACAGAAAAAGACACTTATCATAAGATATCACTTAGAGAGGGAATGTAAAAACCGCTACACTTGAACTGAATTACAAAACAGAACAGAGTCACACGTTTAGGAAACACACTATGGCTGCTGAACGGGAAAGGTGAGGTGGGGTGATGCATAAAACAAGGGTTTCAAATTAGCTCCGATACCGTTCCATAAACCCAATATGTAAGAGACAAGACCTATTCCTTTTTCAGTGAACTGGACTCAACACCCCCTATTCACCGCACAAGAATATATCTGACTAGTAAGAATCTTCAAACCTATGTATTGATATCTCTCTGTAAGTGAGTCAAGGGGGTGTAAAGCGGCATAAACACAGCCGTGAAAAGCAGCTAAACCCCATTATAAAAATAAATTACTTTTCAAAACCCGTGAAACAAAGACAGTGAAAGAGAGAGAAATTCTTACAAAATTCGTTCAGGGGCTGTGATGCAACCTGGATTGACCATATCTAGACCCACAGCTGATTGAGACATAAGGGTGGACACTCTTGGGGCTGAGAGGTTCGGTGAGGTTGGGTGAGCCAACGCAGACCCTTTCAAGTAGTACTGCATGGTACCCATCCCATGGGTCCCAAATCTCCAGGTTCAAGGGCATCTTCCTACGTCGAAAACAGGCATGAGAAACCCAGAAGATGGTACACCGTGTGATCGGGAAAGGTTTCTAAAACGCACCTCATTTCTCATCTCCTTTGCTCGGGTTCGCCATTCCAGCCGATTTACTAGCCATCTCCCTCCTTGGAGAATCAGCACCTTTAACCTCCTGTTCCGTACAGGTTGCAATTTGTCCTGAGGATGAACGGGAAGAGGGGGAACCAATGAGAGACTAGCTCTAGGGGTTGGGACAGGCACAGGTCACTCTATTTTCCCATCAGGAAGAAGAATTAAGCACAAGCTCAGCCTGCCCCCCAGAACCAGAAGAGGGCCTGAAGCAATCCTGCGCTTTTGCGGCCAGCTCCCAAAAAAGCGAGTTGAAAAATGGAGCTCAGGGGCACTGCAATTCACAAACCTGCAGAGTTTTAAATGATACCTCTCGTCCACAAATATATTAAGGGAAGGCAACGAAGAGGCTTTGAAAGCAAGGCAGAATTGCAGGAAACAGATTTCAGGAGGTAGATTCGAATCGCCTTGAAAGCACATGAAAAGCGGCAAAACGTGGACAATGATGCCCTTGGCCAAAAAGGGCGTATGCGTTTTTTCCTGAATGTATTCAGGAAAAAACGCATACGCCCTTTTTGGCCAACCAAGCAACCTGGAAAGGCCAATCAGCGCTCCAAAGAAGTCTCGCTTCCCAGCGGGCAAAAGGGCCATGCGGAAAAAAGTGTCCAAACCAGAAATGCAGGACCGGCCATGGAGAAATGGGAGCCTTGCTACGCTGATGGGTGGGATGTAAATTGCCAAAAGCCACTCCGGAGAAGTGTACGGTGTGTTCTGAAACATCTAAAAAACACAGCTTGGAGAGCATAGGGCACTTCCACTCATGGGCGTATAAATTGGGAAAACTAAAAATCAGCAAGACACAGGCACCCCAAAGTTTAGGGCTGCTCTGTTGACAAGAACCCCCACTTCATTACACCTTAAATATCCTAGGAAAGAGAAAAATGGATAAAGAAGTTGTGGTCCTCATGTACAATGGAATATCACTCAGCCATGAAATCAACGTCATAAGGCTAGTAGCAGCACGATGAGTGGATTTAGGTACGACGATTCTAAGTGAAATAAGTCACACAGAAAAAGACACTTATCATAAGATATCACTTAGAGAGGGAATGTAAAAACCGCTACACTTGAACTGAATTACAAAACAGAACAGAGTCACACGTTTAGGAAACACACTATGGCTGCTGAACGGGAAAGGTGAGGTGGGGTGATGCATAAAACAAGGGTTTCAAATTAGCTCCGATACCGTTCCATAAACCCAATATGTAAGAGACAAGACCTATTCCTTTTTCAGTGAACTGGACTCAACACCCCCTATTCACCGCACAAGAATATATCTGACTAGTAAGAATCTTCAAACCTATGTATTGATATCTCTCTGTAAGTGAGTCAAGGGGGTGTAAAGCGGCATAAACACAGCCGTGAAAAGCAGCTAAACCCCATTATAAAAATAAATTACTTTTCAAAACCCGTGAAACAAAGACAGTGAAAGAGAGAGAAATTCTTACAAAATTCGTTCAGGGGCTGTGATGCAACCTGGATTGACCATATCTAGACCCACAGCTGATTGAGACATAAGGGTGGACACTCTTGGGGCTGAGAGGTTCGGTGAGGTTGGGTGAGCCAACGCAGACCCTTTCAAGTAGTACTGCATGGTACCCATCCCATGGGTCCCAAATCTCCAGGTTCAAGGGCATCTTCCTACGTCGAAAACAGGCATGAGAAACCCAGAAGATGGTACACCGTGTGATCGGGAAAGGTTTCTAAAACGCACCTCATTTCTCATCTCCTTTGCTCGGGTTCGCCATTCCAGCCGATTTACTAGCCATCTCCCTCCTTGGAGAATCAGCACCTTTAACCTCCTGTTCCGTACAGGTTGCAATTTGTCCTGAGGATGAACGGGAAGAGGGGGAACCAATGAGAGACTAGCTCTAGGTGTTGGGACAGGCACAGGTCACTCTATTTTCCCATCAGGAAGAAGAATTAAGCACAAGCTCAGCCTGCCCCCCAGAACCAGAAGAGGGCCTGAAGCAATCCTGCGCTTTTGCGGCCAGCTCCCAAAAAATCGAGTTGAAAAATGGAGCTCAGGGGCACTGCAATTCACAAACCTGCAGAGTTTTAAATGATACCTCTCGTCCACAAATATATTAAGGGAAGGCAACGAAGAGGCTTTGAAAGCAAGGCAGAATTGCAGGAAACAGATTTCAGGAGGTAGATTCGAATCGCCTTGAAAGCACATGAAAAGCGGCAAAACGTGGACAATGATGCCCTTGGCCAAAAAGGGCGTATGCGTTTTTTCCTGAATATATTCAGGAAAAAACGCATACGCCCTTTTTGGCCAACCAAGCAACCTGGAAAGGCCAATCAGCGCTCCAAAGAAGTCTCGCTTCCCAGCGGGCAAAAGGGCCATGCGGAAAACAGTGTCCAAACCAGAAATGCAGGACCGGCCATGGAGAAATGGGAGTCTTGCTACGCTGATGGGTGGGATGTAACTTGCCAACAGCCACTCTGGAGAAGTGTACGGTGTGTTCTGAAACATCTAAAAAACACAGCTTGGAGAGCATAGGGCACTTCCACTCATGGGCGTATAAATTGGGAAAACTAAAAATCAGCAAGACACAGGCACCCCAAAGTTTAGGGCTGCTCTGTTGACAAGAACCCCCACTTCATTACACCTTAAATATCCTAGGAAAGAGAAAAATGGATAAAGAAGTTGTGGTCCTCATGTACAATGGAATATCACTCAGCCATGAAATCCACGTCATAAGGCTAGTAGCAGCACGACGAGTGGATTTAGGTACGACGATTCTAAGTGAAATAAGTCACACAGAAAAAGACACTTATCATAAGATATCACTTAGAGAGGGAATGTAAAAACCGCTACACTTGAACTGAATTACAAAACAGAACAGAGTCACACGTTTAGGAAACACACTATGGCTGCTGAACGGGAAAGGTGAGGTGGGGTGATGCATAAAACAAGGGTTTCAAATTAGCTCCGATACCGTTCCATAAACCCAATATGTAAGAGACAAGACCTATTCCTTGCTCAGTGAACTGGACTCAACACCCCCTATTCACCGCACAAGAATATATCTGACTAGTAAGAATCTTCAAACCTATGTATTGATATCTCTCTGTAAGTGAGTCAAGGGGGTGTAAAGCGGCATAAACACAGCCGTGAAAAGCAGCTAAACCCCATTATAAAAATAAATTACTTTTCAAAACCCGTGACACAAAGGCAGTGAAAGAGAGAGAAATTCTTACAAAATTCGTTCAGGGGCTGTGATGCAACCTGGATTGACCATATCTAGACCCACAGCTGATTGAGACATAAGGGTGGACACTCTTGGGGCTGAGAGGTTCGGTGAGGTTGGGTGAGCCAACGCAGACCCTTTCAAGTAATACTGCATGGTACCCATCCCATGGGTCCCAAATCTCCAGGTTCAAGGGCATCTTCCTACGTCGAAAACAGGCATGAGAAACCCAGAAGATGGTACACCGTGTGATCGGGAAAGGTTTCTAAAACGCACCTCATTTCTCAACTCCTTTGCTCGGGTTCGCCATTCCAGCCGATTTACTAGCCATCTCCCTCCTTGGAGAATCAGCACCTTTAACCTCCTGTTCCGTACAGGTTGCAATTTGTCCTGAGGATGAACGGGAAGAGGGGGAACCAATGAGAGACTAGCTCTAGGTGTTGGGACAGGCACAGGTCACTCTATTTTCCCATCAGGAAGAAGAATTAAGCACAAGCTCAGCCTGCCCCCCAGAACCAGAAGAGGGCCTGAAGCAATCCTGCGCTTTTGCGGCCAGCTCCCAAAAAAGCGAGTTGAAAAATGGAGCTCAGGGGCACTGCAATTCACAAACCTGCAGAGTTTTAAATGATACCTCTCGTCCACAAATATATTAAGGGAAGGCAACGAAGAGGCTTTGAAAGCAAGGCAGAATTGCAGGAAACAGATTTCAGGAGGTAGATTCGAATCGCCTTGAAAGCACATGAAAAGCGGCAAAACGTGGACAATGATGCCCTTGGCCAAAAAGGGCGTATGCGTTTTTTCCTGAATATATTCAGGAAAAAACGCATACGCCCTTTTTGGCCAACCAAGCAACCTGGAAAGGCCAATCAGCGCTCCAAAGAAGTCTCGCTTCCCAGCGGGCAAAAGGGCCATGCGGAAAACAGTGTCCAAACCAGAAATGCAGGACCGGCCATGGAGAAATGGGAGTCTTGCTACGCTGATGGGTGGGATGTAAATTGCCAACAGCCACTCCGGAGAAGTGTACGGTGTGTTCTGAAACATCTAAAAAACACAGCTTGGAGAGCATAGGGCACTTCCACTCATGGGCGTATAAATTGGGAAAACTAAAAATCAGCAAGACACAGGCACCCCAAAGTTTAGGGCTGCTCTGTTGACAAGAACCCCCACTTCATTACACCTTAAATATCCTAGGAAAGAGAAAAATGGATAAAGAAGTTGTGGTCCTCATGTACAATGGAATATCACTCAGCCATGAAATCAACGTCATAAGGCTAGTAGCAGCACGATGAGTGGATTTAGGTACGACGATTCTAAGTGAAATAAGTCACACAGAAAAAGACACTTATCATAAGATATCACTTAGAGAGGGAATGTAAAAACCGCTACACTTGAACTGAATTACAAAACAGAACAGAGTCACACGTTTAGGAAACACACTATGGCTGCTGAACGGGAAAGGTGAGGTGGGGTGATGCATAAAACAAGGGTTTCAAATTAGCTCCGATACCGTTCCATAAACCCAATATGTAAGAGACAAGACCTATTCCTTTTTCAGTGAACTGGACTCAACACCCCCTATTCACCACACAAGAATATATCTGACTAGTAAGAATCTTCAAACCTATGTATTGATATCTCTCTGTAAGTGAGTCAAGGGGGTGTAAAGCGCCATAAACACAGCCGTGAAAAGCAGCTAAACCCCATTATAAAAATAAATTACTTTTCAAAACCAGTGAAACAAAGACAGTGAAAGAGAGACAAATTCTTACAAAATTCGTTCAGGGGCTGTGATGCAACCTGGATTGACCATATCTAGACCCACAGCTGATTGAGACATAAGGGTGGACACTCTTGGGGCTGAGAGGTTCGGTGAGGTTGGGTGAGCCAACGCAGACCCTTTCAAGTAATACTGCATGGTACCCATCCCATGGGTCCCAAATCTCCAGGTTCAAGGGCATCTTCCTACTTCGAAAACAGGCATGAGAAACCCAGAAGATGGTACACCGTGTGATCGGGAAAGGTTTCTAAAACGCACCTCATTTCTCATCTCCTTTGCTCGGGTTCGCCATTCCAGCCGATTTACTAGCCATCTCCCTCCTTGGAGAATCAGCACCTTTAACCTCCTGTTCCGTACAGGTTGCAATTTGTCCTGAGGATGAACGGGAAGAGGGGGAACCAATGAGAGACTAGCTCTAGGTGTTGGGACAGGCACAGGTCACTCTATTTTCCCATCAGGAAGAAGAATTAAGCACAAGCTCAGCCTGCCCCCCAGAACCAGAAGAGGGCCTGAAGCAATCCTGCGCTTTTGCGGCCAGCTCCCAAAAAAGCGAGTTGAAAAATGGAGCTCAGGGGCACTGCAATTCACAAACCTGCAGAGTTTTAAATGATACCTCTCGTCCACAAATATATTAAGGGAAGGCAACGAAGAGGCTTTGAAAGCAAGGCAGAATTGCAGGAAACAGATTTCAGGAGGTAGATTCGAATCGCCTTGAAAGCACATGAAAAGCGGCAAAACGTGGACAATGATGCCCTTGGCCAAAAAGGGCGTATGCGTTTTTTCCTGAATATATTCAGGAAAAAACGCATACGCCCTTTTTGGCCAACCAAGCAACCTGGAAAGGCCAATCAGCGCTCCAAAGAAGTCTCGCTTCCCAGCGGGCAAAAGGGCCATGCGGAAAAAAGTGTCCAAACCAGAAATGCAGGACCGGCCATGGAGAAATGGGAGCCTTGCTACGCTGATGGGTGGGATGTAAATTGCCAACAGCCACTCCGGAAAAGTGTACGGTGTGTTCTGAAACATCTAAAAAACACAGCTTGGAGAGCATAGGGCACTTCCACTCATGGGCGTATAAATTGGGAAAACTAAAAATCAGCAAGACACAGGCACCCCAAAGTTTAGGGCTGCTCTGTTGACAAGAACCCCCACTTCATTACACCTTAAATATCCTAGGAAAGAGAAAAATGGATAAAGAAGTTGTGGTCCTCATGTACAATGGAATATCACTCAGCCATGAAATCAACGTCATAAGGCTAGTAGCAGCACGATGAGTGGATTTAGGTACGACGATTCTAAGTGAAATAAGTCACACAGAAAAAGACACTTATCATAAGATATCACTTAGAGAGGGAATGTAAAAACCGCTACACTTGAACTGAATTACAAAACAGAACAGAGTCACACGTTTAGGAAACACACTATGGCTGCTGACCGGGAAAGGTGAGGTGGGGTGATGCATAAAACAAGGGTTTCAAATTTGCTCCGATACCGTTCCATAAACCCAATATGTAAGAGACAAGACCTATTCCTTTTTCAGTGAACTGGACTCAACACCCCCTATTCACCGCACAAGAATATATCTGACTAGTAAGAATCTTCAAACCTATGTATTGATATCTCTCTGTAAGTGAGTCAAGGGGGTGTAAAGCGGCATAAACACAGCCGTGAAAAGCAGCTAAACCCCATTATAAAAATAAATTACTTTTCAAAACCCGTGAAACAAAGACAGTGAAAGAGAGAGAAATTCTTACAAAATTCGTTCAGGGGCTGTGATGCAACCTGGATTGACCATATCTAGACCCACAGCTGATTGAGACATAAGGGTGGACACTCTTGGGGCTGAGAGGTTCGGTGAGGTTGGGTGAGCCAACGCAGACCCTTTCAAGTAGTACTGCATGGTACCCATCCCATGGGTCCCAAATCTCCAGGTTCAAGGGCATCTTCCTACGTCGAAAACAGGCATGAGAAACCCAGAAGATGGTACACCGTGTGATCGGGAAAGGTTTCTAAAACGCACCTCATTTCTCATCTCCTTTGCTCGGGTTCGCCATTCCAGCCGATTTACTAGCCATCTCCCTCCTTGGAGAATCAGCACCTTTAACCTCCTGTTCCGTACAGGTTGCAATTTGTCCTGAGGATGAACGGGAAGAGGGGGAACCAATGAGAGACTAGCTCTAGGTGTTGGGACAGGCACAGGTCACTCTATTTTCCCATCAGGAAGAAGAATTAAGCACAAGCTCAGCCTGCCCCCCAGAACCAGAAGAGGGCCTGAAGCAATCCTGCGCTTTTGCAGCCAGCTCCCAAAAAAGCGAGTTGAAAAATGGAGCTCAGGGGCACTGCAATTCACAAACCTGCAGAGTTTTAAATGATACCTCTCGTCCACAAATATATTAATGGAAGGCAACGAAGAGGCTTTGAAAGCAAGGCAGAATTGCAGGAAACAGATTTCAGGAGGTAGATTCGAATCGCCTTGAAAGCACATGAAAAGCGGCAAAACGTGGACAATGATGCCCTTGGCCAAAAAGGGCGTATGCGTTTTTTCCTGAATATATTCAGGAAAAAACGCATACGCCCTTTTTGGCCAACCAAGCAACCTGGAAAGGCCAATCAGCGCTCCAAAGAAGTCTCGCTTCCCAGCGGGCAAAAGGGCCATGCGGAAAACAGTGTCCAAACCAGAAATGCAGGACCGGCCATGGAGAAATGGGAGTCTTGCTACGCTGATGGGTGGGATGTAAATTGCCAACAGCCACTCTGGAGAAGTGTACGGTGTGTTCTGAAACATCTAAAAAACACAGCTTGGAGAGCATAGGGCACTTCCACTCATGGGCGTATAAATTGGGAAAACTAAAAATCAGCAAGACACAGGCACCCCAAAGTTTAGGGCTGCTCTGTTGACAAGAACCCCCACTTCATTACACCTTAAATATCCTAGGAAAGAGAAAAATGGATAAAGAAGTTGGGGTCCTCATGTACAATGGAATATCACTCAGCCAGGAAATCCACGTCATAAGGCTAGTAGCAGCACGATGAGTGGATTTAGGTACGACGATTCTAAGTGAAATAAGTCACACAGAGAAAGACACTTATCATAAGATATCACTTAGAGAGGGAATGTAAAAACCGCTACACTTGAACTGAATTACAAAACAGAACAGAGTCACACGTTCAGAAAACACACTATGGCTGCTGAACGGGAAAGGTGAGGTGGGGTGATGCATAAAACAAGGGTTTCAAATTAGCTCCGATACCGTTCCATAAACCCAATATGTAAGAGACAAGACCTATTCCTTTTTCAGTGAACTGGACTCAACACCCCCTATTCACCGCACAAGAATATATCTGACTAGTAAGAATCTTCAAACCTATGTATTGATATCTCTCTGTAAGTGAGTCAAGGGGGTGTAAAGCGGCATAAACACAGCCGTGAAAAGCAGCTAAACCCCATTATAAAAATAAATTACTTTTCAAAACCCGTGAAACAAAGACAGTGAAAGAGAGAGAAATTCTTACAAAATTCGTTCAGGGGCTGTGATGCAACCTGGATTGACCATATCTAGACCCACAGCTGATTGAGACATAAGGGTGGACACTCTTGGGGCTGAGAGGTTCGGTGAGGTTGGGTGAGCCAACGCAGACCCTTTCAAGTAATACTGCATGGTACCCATCCCATGGGTCCCAAATCTCCAGGTTCAAGGGCATCTTCCTACGTCGAAAACAGGCATGAGAAACCCAGAAGATGGTACACCGTGTGATCGGGAAAGGTTTCTAAAACGCACCTCATTTCTCATCTCCTTTGCTCGGGTTCGCCATTCCAGCCGATTTACTAGCCATCTCCCTCCTTGGAGAATCAGCACCTTTAACCTCCTGTTCCGTACAGGTTGCAATTTGTCCTGAGGATGAAGGGGAAGAGGGGGAACCAATGAGAGACTAGCTCTAGGTGTTGGGACAGGCACAGGTCACTCTATTTTCCCATCAGGAAGAAGAATTAAGCACAAGCTCAGCCTGCCCCCCAGAACCAGAAGAGGGCCTGAAGCAATCCTGCGCTTTTGCGGCCAGCTCCCAAAAAAGCGAGTTGAAAAATGGAGCTCAGGGGCACTGCAATTCACAAACCTGCAGAGTTTTAAATGATACCTCTCGTCCACAAATATATTAATGGAAGGCAACGAAGAGGCTTTGAAAGCAAGGCAGAATTGCAGGAAACAGATTTCAGGAGGTAGATTCGAATCGCCTTGAAACCACATGAAAAGCGGCAAAACGTGGACAATGATGCCCTTGGCCAAAAAGGGCGTATGCGTTTTTTCCTGAATATATTCAGGAAAAAACGCATACGCCCTTTTTGGCCAACCAAGCAACCTGGAAAGGCCAATCAGCGCTCCAAAGAAGTCTCGCTTCCCAGCGGGCAAAAGGGCCATGCGGAAAAAAGTGTCCAAACCAGAAATGCAGGACCGGCCATGGAGAAATGGGAGCCTTGCTACGCTGATGGGTGGGATGTAAATTGCCAACAGCCACTCTGGAGAAGTGTACGGTGTGTTCTGAAACATCTAAAAAACACAGCTTGGAGAGCATAGGGCACTTCCACTCATGGGCGTATAAATAGGGAAAACTAAAAATCAGCAAGACACAGGCACCCCAAAGTTTAGGGCTGCTCTGTTGACAAGAACCCCCACTTCATTACACCTTAAATATCCTAGGAAAGAGAAAAATGGATAAAGAAGTTGTGGTCCTCATGTACAATGGAATATCACTCAGCCATGAAATCCACGTCATAAGGCTAGTAGCAGCACGATGAGTGGATTTAGGTACGACGATTCTAAGTGAAATAAGTCACACAGAGAAAGACACTTATCATAAGATATCACTTAGAGAGGGAATGTAAAAACCGCTACACTTGAACTGAATTACAAAACAGAACAGAGTCACACGTTCAGAAAACACACTATGGCTGCTGAACGGGAAAGGTGAGGTGGGGTGATGCATAAAACAAGGGTTTCAAATTAGCTCCGATACCGTTCCATAAACCCAATATGTAAGAGACAAGACCTATTCCTTTTTCAGTGAACTGGACTCAACACCCCCTATTCACCGCACAAGAATATATCTGACTAGGAAGAATCTTCAAACCTATGTATTGATATCTCTCCGTAAGTGAGTCAAGGGGGTGTAAAGCGGCATAAACACAGCCGTGAAAAGCAGCTAAACCCCATTATAAAAATAAATTACTTTTCAAAACCCGTGACACAAAGGCAGTGAAAGAGAGAGAAATTCTTACAAAATTCGTTCAGGGGCTGTGATGCAACCTGGATTGACCATATCTAGACCCACAGCTGATTGAGACATAAGGGTGGACACTCTTGGGGCTGAGAGGTTCGGTGAGGTTGGGTGAGCCAACGCAGACCCTTTCAAGTAATACTGCATGGTACCCATCCCATGGGTCCCAAATCTCCAGGTTCAAGGGCATCTTCCTACGTCGAAAACAGGCATGAGAAACCCAGAAGATGGTACACCGTGTGATCGGGAAAGGTTTCTAAAACGCACCTCATTTCTCATCTCCTTTGCTCGGGTTCGCCATTCCAGCCGATTTACTAGCCATCTCCCTCCTTGGAGAATCAGCACCTTTAACCTCCTGTTCCGTACAGGTTGCAATTTGTCCTGAGGATGAAGGGGAAGAGGGGGAACCAATGAGAGACTAGCTCTAGGTGTTGGGACAGGCACAGGTCACTCTATTTTCCCATCAGGAAGAAGAATTAAGCACAAGCTCAGCCTGCCCCCCAGAACCAGAAGAGGGCCTGAAGCAATCCTGCGCTTTTGCGGCCAGCTCCCAAAAAAGCGAGTTGAAAAATGGAGTTCAGGGGCACTGCAATTCACAAACCTGCAGAGTTTTAAATGATACCTCTCGTCCACAAATATATTAAGGGAAGGCAACGAAGAGGCTTTGAAAGCAAGGCAGAATTGCAGGAAACAGATTTCAGGAGGTAGATTCGAATCGCCTTGAAAGCACATGAAAAGCGGCAAAACGTGGACAATGATGCCCTTGGCCAAAAAGGGCGTATGCGTTTTTTCCTGAATATATTCAGGAAAAAACGCATACGCCCTTTTTGGCCAACCAAGCAACCTGGAAAGGCCAATCAGCGCTCCAAAGAAGTCTCGCTTCCCAGCGGGCAAAAGGGCCATGCGGAAAAAAGTGTCCAAACCAGAAATGCAGGACCGGCCATGGAGAAATGGGAGCCTTGCTACGCTGATGGGTGGGATGTAAATTGCCAACAGCCACTCTGGAGAAGTGTACGGTGTGTTCTGAAACATCTAAAAAACACAGCTTGGAGAGCATAGGGCACTTCCACTCATGGGCGTATAAATTGGGAAAACTAAAAATCAGCAAGACACAGGCACCCCAAAGTTTAGGGCTGCTCTGTTGACAAGAACCCCCACTTCATTACACCTTAAATATCCTAGGAAAGAGAAAAATGGATAAAGAAGTTGTGGTCCTCATGTACAATGGAATATCACTCAGCCATGAAATCCACGTCATAAGGCTAGTAGCAGCACGATGAGTGGATTTAGGTACGACGATTCTAAGTGAAATAAGTCACACAGAGAAAGACACTTATCATAAGATATCACTTAGAGAGGGAATGTAAAAACCGCTACACTTGAACTGAATTACAAAACAGAACAGAGTCACACGTTCAGAAAACACACTATGGCTGCTGAACGGGAAAGGTGAGGTGGGGTGATGCATAAAACAAGGGTTTCAAATTAGCTCCGATACCGTTCCATAAACCCAATATGTAAGAGACAAGACCTATTCCTTTTTCAGTGAACTGGACTCAACACCCCCTATTCACCGCACAAGAATATATCTGACTAGTAAGAATCTTCAAACCTATGTATTGATATCTCTCTGTAAGTGAGTCAAGGGGGTGTAAAGCGGCATAAACACAGCCGTGAAAAGCAGCTAAACCCCATTATAAAAATAAATTACTTTTCAAAACCCGTGACACAAAGGCAGTGAAAGAGAGAGAAATTCTTACAAAATTCGTTCAGGGGCTGTGATGCAACCTGGATTGACCATATCTAGACCCACAGCTGATTGAGACATAAGGGTGGACACTCTTGGGGCTGAGAGGTTCGGTGAGGTTGGGTGAGCCAACGCAGACCCTTTCAAGTAATACTGCATGGTACCCATCCCATGGGTCCCAAATCTCCAGGTTCAAGGGCATCTTCCTACGTCGAAAACAGGCATGAGAAACCCAGAAGATGGTACACCGTGTGATCGGGAAAGGTTTCTAAAACGCACCTCATTTCTCATCTCCTTTGCTCGGGTTCGCCATTCCAGCCGATTTACTAGCCATCTCCCTCCTTGGAGAATCAGCACCTTTAACCTCCTGTTCCGTACAGGTTGCAATTTGTCCTGAGGATGAAGGGGAAGAGGGGGAACCAATGAGAGACTAGCTCTAGGTGTTGGGACAGGCACAGGTCACTCTATTTTCCCATCAGGAAGAAGAATTAAGCACAAGCTCAGCCTGCCCCCCAGAACCAGAAGAGGGCCTGAAGCAATCCTGCGCTTTTGCGGCCAGCTCCCAAAAAAGCGAGTTGAAAAATGGAGCTCAGGGGCACTGCAATTCACAAACCTGCAGAGTTTTAAATGATACCTCTCGTCCACAAATATATTAAGGGAAGGCAACGAAGAGGCTTTGAAAGCAAGGCAGAATTGCAGGAAACAGATTTCAGGAGGTAGATTCGAATCGCCTTGAAAGCACATGAAAAGCGGCAAAACGTGGACAATGATGCCCTTGGCCAAAAAGGGCGTATGCGTTTTTTCCTGAATATATTCAGGAAAAAACGCATACGCCCTTTTTGGCCAACCAAGCAACCTGGAAAGGCCAATCAGTGCTCCAAAGAAGTCTCGCTTCCCAGCGGGCAAAAGGGCCATGCGGAAAAAAGTGTCCAAACCAGAAATGCAGGACCGGCCATGGAGAAATGGGAGCCTTGCTACGCTGATGGGTGGGATGTAAATTGCCAACAGCCACTCTGGAGAAGTGTACGGTGTGTTCTGAAACATCTAAAAAACACAGCTTGGAGAGCATAGGGCACTTCCACTCATGGGCGTATAAATTGGGAAAACTAAAAATCAGCAAGACACAGGCACCCCAAAGTTTAGGGCTGCTCTGTTGAGAAAAACCCCCACTTCATTACACCTTAAATATCCTAGGAAAGCGAAAAATGGATAAAGAAGTTGTGGTCCTCCTGTACAATGGAATATCACTCAGCCAGGAAATCCACGTCATAAGGCTAGTAGCAGCACGATGAGTGGATTTAGGTACGACGATTCTAAGTGAAATAAGTCACACAGAGAAAGACACTTATCATAAGATATCACTTAGAGAGGGAATGTAAAAACCGCTACACTTGAACTGAATTACAAAACAGAACAGAGTCACACGTTCAGAAAACACACTATGGCTGCTGAACGGGAAAGGTGAGGTGGGGTGATGCATAAAACAAGGGTTTCAAATTAGCTCCGATACCGTTCCATAAACCCAATATGTAAGAGACAAGACCTATTCCTTTTTCAGTGAACTGGACTCAACACCCCCTATTCACCGCACAAGAATATATCTGACTAGTAAGAATCTTCAAACCTATGTATTGATATCTCTCTGTAAGTGAGTCAAGGGGGTGTAAAGCGGCATAAACACAGCCGTGAAAAGCAGCTAAACCCCATTATAAAAATAAATTACTTTTCAAAACCCGTGACACAAAGGCAGTGAAAGAGAGAGAAATTCTTACAAAATTCGTTCAGGGGCTGTGATGCAACCTGGATTGACCATATCTAGACCCACAGCTGATTGAGACATAAGGGTGGACACTCTTGGGGCTGAGAGGTTCGGTGAGGTTGGGTGAGCCAACGCAGACCCTTTCAAGTAATACTGCATGGTACCCATCCCATGGGTCCCAAATCTCCAGGTTCAAGGGCATCTTCCTACGTCGAAAACAGGCATGAGAAACCCAGAAGATGGTACACCGTGTGATCGGGAAAGGTTTCTAAAACGCACCTCATTTCTCATCTCCTTTGCTCGGGTTCGCCATTCCAGCCGATTTACTAGCCATCTCCCTCCTTGGAGAATCAGCACCTTTAACCTCCTGTTCCGTACAGGTTGCAATTTGTCCTGAGGATGAAGGGGAAGAGGGGGAACCAATGAGAGACTAGCTCTAGGTGTTGGGACAGGCACAGGTCACTCTATTTTCCCATCAGGAAGAAGAATTAAGCACAAGCTCAGCCTGCCCCCCAGAACCAGAAGAGGGCCTGAAGCAATCCTGCGCTTTTGCGGCCAGCTCCCAAAAAAGCGAGTTGAAAAATGGAGCTCAGGGGCACTGCAATTCACAAACCTGCAGAGTTTTAAATGATACCTCTCGTCCACAAATATATTAATGGAAGGCAACGAAGAGGCTTTGAAAGCAAGGCAGAATTGCAGGAAACAGATTTCAGGAGGTAGATTCGAATCGCCTTGAAAGCACATGAAAAGCGGCAAAACGTGGACAATGATGCCCTTGGCCAAAAAGGGCGTATGCGTTTTTTCCTGAATATATTCAGGAAAAAACGCATACGCCCTTTTTGGCCAACCAAGCAACCTGGAAAGGCCAATCAGTGCTCCAAAGAAGTCTCGCTTCCCAGCGGGCAAAAGGGCCATGCGGAAAAAAGTGTCCAAACCAGAAATGCAGGACCGGCCATGGAGAAATGGGAGCCTTGCTACGCTGATGGGTGGGATGTAAATTGCCAACAGCCACTCTGGAGAAGTGTACGGTGTGTTCTGAAACATCTAAAAAACACAGCTTGGAGAGCATAGGGCACTTCCACTCATGGGCGTATAAATTGGGAAAACTAAAAATCAGCAAGACACAGGCACCCCAAAGTTTAGGGCTGCTCTGTTGACAAGAACCCCCACTTCATTACACCTTAAATATCCTAGGAAAGAGAAAAATGGATAAAGAAGTTGTGGTCCTCATGTACAATGGAATATCACTCAGCCAGGAAATCCACGTCATAAGGCTAGTAGCAGCACGATGAGTGGATTTAGGTACGACGATTCTAAGTGAAATAAGTCACACAGAGAAAGACACTTATCATAAGATATCACTTAGAGAGGGAATGTAAAAACCGCTACACTTGAACTGAATTACAAAACAGAACAGAGTCACACGTTCAGAAAACACACTATGGCTGCTGAACGGGAAAGGTGAGGTGGGGTGATGCATAAAACAAGGGTTTCAAATTAGCTCAGATACCGTTCCATAAACCCAATATGTAAGAGACAAGACCTATTCCTTTTTCAGTGAACTGGACTCAACACCCCCTATTCACCGCACAAGAATATATCTGACTAGTAAGAATCTTCAAACCTATGTATTGATATCTCTCTGTAAGTGAGTCAAGGGGGTGTAAAGCGGCATAAACACAGCCGTGAAAAGCAGCTAAACCCCAATATAAAAATAAATTACTTTTCAAAACCCGTGAAACAAAGACAGTGAAAGAGAGAGAAATTCTTACAAAATTCGTTCAGGGGCTGTGATGCAACCTGGATTGACCATATCTAGACCCACAGCTGATTGAGACATAAGGGTGGACACTCTTGGGGCTGAGAGGTTCGGTGAGGTTGGGTGAGCCAACGCAGACCCTTTCAAGTAATACTGCATGGTACCCATCCCATGGGTCCCAAATCTCCAGGTTCAAGGGCATCTTCCTACGTCGAAAACAGGCATGAGAAACCCAGAAGATGGTACACCGTGTGATCGGGAAAGGTTTCTAAAACGCACCTCATTTCTCATCTCCTTTGCTCGGGTTCGCCATTCCAGCCGATTTACTAGCCATCTCCCTCCTTGGAGAATCAGCACCTTTAACCTCCTGTTCCGTACAGGTTGCAATTTGTCCTGAGGATGAACGGGAAGAGGGGGAACCAATGAGAGACTAGCTCTAGGTGTTGGGACAGGCACAGGTCACTCTATTTTCCCATCAGGAAGAAGAATTAAGCACAAGCTCAGCCTGCCCCCCAGAACCAGAAGAGGGCCTGAAGCAATCCTGCGCTTTTGCGGCCAGCTCCCAAAAAAGCGAGTTGAAAAATGGAGCTCAGGGGCACTGCAATTCACAAACCTGCAGAGTTTTAAATGATACCTCTCGTCCACAAATATATTAATGGAAGGCAACGAAGAGGCTTTGAAAGCAAGGCAGAATTGCAGGAAACAGATTTCAGGAGGTAGATTCGAATCGCCTTGAAAGCACATGAAAAGCGGCAAAACGTGGACAATGATGCCCTTGGCCAAAAAGGGCGTATGCGTTTTTTCCTGAATATATTCAGGAGAAAACGCATACGCCCTTTTTGGCCAACCAAGCAACCTGGAAAGGCCAATCAGTGCTCCAAAGAAGTCTCGCTTCCCAGCGGGCAAAAGGGCCATGCGGAAAAAAGTGTCCAAACCAGAAATGCAGGACCGGCCATGGAGAAATGGGAGCCTTGCTACGCTGATGGGTGGGATGTAAATTGCCAACAGCCACTCTGGAGAAGTGTACGGTGTGTTCTGAAACATCTAAAAAACACAGCTTGGAGAGCATAGGGCACTTCCACTCATGGGCGTATAAATTGGGAAAACTAAAAATCAGCAAGACACAGGCACCCCAAAGTTTAGGGCTGCTCTGTTGACAAGAACCCCCACTTCATTACACCTTAAATATCCTAGGAAAGAGAAAAATGGATAAAGAAGTTGTGGTCCTCATGTACAATGGAATATCACTCAGCCAGGAAATCCACGTCATAAGGCTAGTAGCAGCACGATGAGTGGATTTAGGTACGACGATTCTAAGTGAAATAAGTCACACAGAGAAAGACACTTATCATAAGATATCACTTAGAGAGGGAATGTAAAAACCGCTACACTTGAACTGAATTACAAAACAGAACAGAGTCACACGTTCAGAAAACACACTATGGCTGCTGAACGGGAAAGGTGAGGTGGGGTGATGCATAAAACAAGGGTTTCATATTAGCTCCGATACCGTTCCATAAACCCAATATGTAAGAGACAAGACCTATTCCTTTTTCAGTGAACTGGACTCAACACCCCCTATTCACCGCACAAGAATATATCTGACTAGTAAGAATCTTCAAACCTATGTATTGATATCTCTCTGTAAGTGAGTCAAGGGGGTGTAAAGCGGCATAAACACAGCCGTGAAAAGCAGCTAAACCCCATTATAAAAATAAATTACTTTTCAAAACCCGTGACACAAAGGCAGTGAAAGAGAGAGAAATTCTTACAAAATTCGTTCAGGGGCTGTGATGCAACCTGGATTGACCATATCTAGACCCACAGCTGATTGAGACATAAGGGTGGACACTCTTGGGGCTGAGAGGTTCGGTGAGGTTGGGTGAGCCAACGCAGACCCTTTCAAGTAATACTGCATGGTACCCATCCCATGGGTCCCAAATCTCCAGGTTCAAGGGCATCTTCCTACGTCGAAAACAGGCATGAGAAACCCAGAAGATGGTACACCGTGTGATCGGGAAAGGTTTCTAAAACGCACCTCATTTCTCATCTCCTTTGCTCGGGTTCGCCATTCCAGCCGATTTACTAGCCATCTCCCTCCTTGGAGAATCAGCACCTTTAACCTCCTGTTCCGTACAGGTTGCAATTTGTCCTGAGGATGAAGGGGAAGAGGGGGAACCAATGAGAGACTAGCTCTAGGTGTTGGGACAGGCACAGGTCACTCTATTTTCCCATCAGGAAGAAGAATTAAGCACAAGCTCAGCCTGCCCCCCAGAACCAGAAGAGGGCCTGAAGCAATCCTGCGCTTTTGCGGCCAGCTCCCAAAAAAGCGAGTTGAAAAATGGAGCTCAGGGGCACTGCAATTCACAAACCTGCAGAGTTTTAAATGATACCTCTCGTCCACAAATATATTAAGGGAAGGCAACGAAGAGGCTTTGAAAGCAAGGCAGAATTGCAGGAAACAGATTTCAGGAGGTAGATTCGAATCGCCTTGAAAGCACATGAAAAGCGGCAAAACGTGGACAATGATGCCCTTGGCCAAAAAGGGCGTATGCGTTTTTTCCTGAATATATTCAGGAAAAAACGCATACGCCCTTTTTGGCCAACCAAGCAACCTGGAAAGGCCAATCAGCGCTCCAAAGAAGTCTCGCTTCCCAGCGGGCAAAAGGGCCATGCGGAAAAAAGTGTCCAAACCAGAAATGCAGGACCGGCCATGGAGAAATGGGAGCCTTGCTACGCTGATGGGTGGGATGTAAATTGCCAACAGCCACTCTGGAGAAGTGTACGGTGTGTTCTGAAACATCTAAAAAACACAGCTTGGAGAGCATAGGGCACTTCCACTCATGGGCGTATAAATTGGGAAAACTAAAAATCAGCAAGACACAGGCACCCCAAAGTTTAGGGCTGCTCTGTTGACAAGAACCCCCACTTCATTACACCTTAAATATCCTAGGAAAGAGAAAAATGGATAAAGAAGTTGTGGTCCTCATGTACAATGGAATATCACTCAGCCAGGAAATCCACGTCATAAGGCTAGTAGCAGCACGATGAGTGGATTTAGGTACGACGATTCTAAGTGAAATAAGTCACACAGAGAAAGACACTTATCATAAGATATCACTTAGAGAGGGAATGTAAAAACCGCTACACTTGAACTGAATTACAAAACAGAACAGAGTCACACGTTCAGAAAACACACTATGGCTGCTGAACGGGAAAGGTGAGGTGGGGTGATGCATAAAACAAGGGTTTCAAATTAGCTCAGATACCGTTCCATAAACCCAATATGTAAGAGACAAGACCTATTCCTTTTTCAGTGAACTGGACTCAACACCCCCTATTCACCGCACAAGAATATATCTGACTAGTAAGAATCTTCAAACCTATGTATTGATATCTCTCTGTAAGTGAGTCAAGGGGGTGTAAAGCGGCATAAACACAGCCGTGAAAAGCAGCTAAACCCCATTATAAAAATAAATTACTTTTCAAAACCCGTGACACAAAGGCAGTGAAAGAGAGAGAAATTCTTACAAAATTCGTTCAGGGGCTGTGATGCAACCTGGATTGACCATATCTAGACCCACAGCTGATTGAGACATAAGGGTGGACACTCTTGGGGCTGAGAGGTTCGGTGAGGTTGGGTGAGCCAACGCAGACCCTTTCAAGTAATACTGCATGGTACCCATCCCATGGGTCCCAAATCTCCAGGTTCAAGGGCATCTTCCTACGTCGAAAACAGGCATGAGAAACCCAGAAGATGGTACACCGTGTGATCGGGAAAGGTTTCTAAAACGCACCTCATTTCTCATCTCCTTTGCTCGGGTTCGCCATTCCAGCCGATTTACTAGCCATCTCCCTCCTTGGAGAATCAGCACCTTTAACCTCCTGTTCCGTACAGGTTGCAATTTGTCCTGAGGATGAACGGGAAGAGGGGGAACCAATGAGAGACTAGCTCTAGGTGTTGGGACAGGCACAGGTCACTCTATTTTCCCATCAGGAAGAAGAATTAAGCACAAGCTCAGCCTGCCCCCCAGAACCAGAAGAGGGCCTGAAGCAATCCTGCGCTTTTGCGGCCAGCTCCCAAAAAAGCGAGTTGAAAAATGGAGCTCAGGGGCACTGCAATTCACAAACCTGCAGAGTTTTAAATGATACCTCTCGTCCACAAATATATTAAGGGAAGGCAACGAAGAGGCTTTGAAAGCAAGGCAGAATTGCAGGAAACAGATTTCAGGAGGTAGATTCGAATCGCCTTGAAAGCACATGAAAAGCGGCAAAACGTGGACAATGATGCCCTTGGCCAAAAAGGGCGTATGCGTTTTTTCCTGAATATATTCAGGAAAAAACGCATACGCCCTTTTTGGCCAACCAAGCAACCTGGAAAGGCCAATCAGCGCTCCAAAGAAGTCTCGCTTCCCAGCGGGCAAAAGGGCCATGCGGAAAAAAGTGTCCAAACCAGAAATGCAGGACCGGCCATGGAGAAATGGGAGCCTTGCTACGCTGATGGGTGGGATGTAAATTGCCAACAGCCACTCTGGAGAAGTGTACGGTGTGTTCTGAAACATCTAAAAAACACAGCTTGGAGAGCATAGGGCACTTCCACTCATGGGCGTATAAATTGGGAAAACTAAAAATCAGCAAGACACAGGCACCCCAAAGTTTAGGGCTGCTCTGTTGACAAGAACCCCCACTTCATTACACCTTAAATATCCTAGGAAAGAGAAAAATGGATAAAGAAGTTGTGGTCCTCATGTAC
Organism: Balaenoptera acutorostrata; assembly: GCF_949987535.1. Taxonomy (NCBI): domain Eukaryota; kingdom Metazoa; phylum Chordata; class Mammalia; order Artiodactyla; family Balaenopteridae; genus Balaenoptera; species Balaenoptera acutorostrata. The sequence goes on from NW_026645608.1 coordinate 340,710, forward strand.
AATGGAATATCACTCAGCCAGGAAATCCACGTCATAAGGCTAGTAGCAGCACGATGAGTGGATTTAGGTACGACGATTCTAAGTGAAATAAGTCACACAGAGAAAGACACTTATCATAAGATATCACTTAGAGAGGGAATGTAAAAACCGCTACACTTGAACTGAATTACAAAACAGAACAGAGTCACACGTTCAGAAAACACACTATGGCTGCTGAACGGGAAAGGTGAGGTGGGGTGATGCATAAAACAAGGGTTTCAAATTAGCTCCGATACCGTTCCATAAACCCAATATGTAAGAGACAAGACCTATTCCTTTTTCAGTGAACTGGACTCAACACCCCCTATTCACCGCACAAGAATATATCTGACTAGTAAGAATCTTCAAACCTATGTATTGATATCTCTCTGTAAGTGAGTCAAGGGGGTGTAAAGCGGCATAAACACAGCCGTGAAAAGCAGCTAAACCCCATTATAAAAATAAATTACTTTTCAAAACCCGTGACACAAAGGCAGTGAAAGAGAGAGAAATTCTTACAAAATTCGTTCAGGGGCTGTGATGCAACCTGGATTGACCATATCTAGACCCACAGCTGATTGAGACATAAGGGTGGACACTCTTGGGGCTGAGAGGTTCGGTGAGGTTGGGTGAGCCAACGCAGACCCTTTCAAGTAATACTGCATGGTACCCATCCCATGGGTCCCAAATCTCCAGTTCAAGGGCATCTTCCTACGTCGAAAACAGGCATGAGAAACCCAGAAGATGGTACACCGTGTGATCGGGAAAGGTTTCTAAAACGCACCTCATTTCTCATCTCCTTTGCTCGGGTTCGCCATTCCAGCCGATTTACTAGCCATCTCCCTCCTTGGAGAATCAGCACCTTTAACCTCCTGTTCCGTACAGGTTGCAATTTGTCCTGAGGATGAACGGGAAGAGGGGGAACCAATGAGAGACTAGCTCTAGGTGTTGGGACAGGCACAGGTCACTCTATTTTCCCATCAGGAAGAAGAATTAAGCACAAGCTCAGCCTGCCCCCCCAGAACCAGAAGAGGGCCTGAAGCAATCCTGCGCTTTTGCGGCCAGCTCCCAAAAAAGCGAGTTGAAAAATGGAGCTCAGGGGCACTGCAATTCACAAACCTGCAGAGTTTTAAATGATACCTCTCGTCCACAAATATATTAAGGGAAGGCAACGAAGAGGCTTTGAAAGCAAGGCAGAATTGCAGGAAACAGATTTCAGGAGGTAGATTCGAATCGCCTTGAAAGCACATGAAAAGCGGCAAAACGTGGACAATGATGCCCTTGGCCAAAAAGGGCGTATGCGTTTTTTCCTGAATATATTCAGGAAAAAACGCATACGCCCTTTTTGGCCAACCAAGCAACCTGGAAAGGCCAATCAGCGCTCAAAGAAGTCTCGCTTCCCAGCGGGCAAAAGGGCCATGCGGAAAAAAGTGTCCAAACCAGAAATGCAGGACCGGCCATGGAGAAATGGGAGCCTTGCTACGCTGATGGGTGGGATGTAAATTGCCAACAGCCACTCTGGAAAAGTGTACGGTGTGTTCTGAAACATCTAAAAAACACAGCTTGGAGAGCATAGGGCACTTCCACTCATGGGCGTATAAATTGGGAAAACTAAAAATCAGCAAGACACAGGCACCCAAAGTTTAGGGCTGCTCTGTTGACAAGAACCCCCACTTCATTACACCTTAAATATCCTAGGAAAGAGAAAAATGGATAAAGAAGTTGTGGTCCTCATGTACAATGGAATATCACTCAGCCAGGAAATCCACGTCATAAGGCTAGTAGCAGCACGATGAGTGGATTTAGGTACGACGATTCTAAGTGAAATAAGTCACACAGAGAAAGACACTTATCATAAGATATCACTTAGAGAGGGAATGTAAAAACCGCTACACTTGAACTGAATTACAAAACAGAACAGAGTCACACGTTCAGAAAACACACTATGGCTGCTGAACGGGAAAGGTGAGGTGGGGTTGATGCATAAAACAAGGGTTTCAAATTAGCTCAGATACCGTTCCATAAACCCAATATGTAAGAGACAAGACCTATTCCTTTTTCAGTGAACTGGACTCAACACCCCCTATTCACCGCACAAGAATATATCTGACTAGGAAAGAATCTTCAAACCTATGTATTGATATCTCTCCGTAAGTGAGTCAAGGGGGTGTAAAGCGGCATAAACACAGCCGTGAAAAGCAGCTAAACCCCAATATAAAAATAAATTACTTTTCAAAACCCGTGAAACAAAGACAGTGAAAGAGAGAGAAATTCTTACAAAATTCGTTCAGGGGCTGTGATGCAACCTGGATTGACCATATCTAGACCCACAGCTGATTGAGACATAAGGGTGGACACTCTTGGGGCTGAGAGGTTCGGTGAGGTTGGGTGAGCCAACGCAGACCCTTTCAAGTAATACTGCATGGTACCCATCCCATGGGTCCCAAATCTCCAGGTTCAAGGGCATCTTCCTACGTCGAAAACAGGCATGAGAAACCCAGAAGATGGTACACCGTGTGATCGGGAAAGGTTTCTAAAACGCACCTCATTTCTCATCTCCTTTGCTCGGGTTCGCCATTCCAGCCGATTTACTAGCCATCTCCCTCCTTGGAGAATCAGCACCTTTAACCTCCTGTTCCGTACAGGTTGCAATTTGTCCTGAGGATGAACGGGAAGAGGGGGAACCAATGAGAGACTAGCTCTAGGTGTTGGGACAGGCACAGGTCACTCTATTTTCCCATCAGGAAGAAGAATTAAGCACAAGCTCAGCCTGCCCCCCAGAACCAGAAGAGGGCCTGAAGCAATCCTGCGCTTTTGCGGCCAGCTCCCAAAAAAGCGAGTTGAAAAATGGAGCTCAGGGGCACTGCAATTCACAAACCTGCAGAGTTTTAAATGATACCTCTCGTCCACAAATATATTAAGGGAAGGCAACGAAGAGGCTTTGAAAGCAAGGCAGAATTGCAGGAAACAGATTTCAGGAGGTAGATTCGAATCGCCTTGAAAGCACATGAAAAGCGGCAAAACGTGGACAATGATGCCCTTGGCCAAAAAGGGCGTATGCGTTTTTTCCTGAATATATTCAGGAAAAAACGCATACGCCCTTTTTGGCCAACCAAGCAACCTGGAAAGGCCAATCAGCGCTCCAAAGAAGTCTCGCTTCCCAGCGGGCAAAAGGGCCATGCGGAAAAAAGTGTCCAAACCAGAAATGCAGGACCGGCCATGGAGAAATGGGAGCCTTGCTACGCTGATGGGTGGGATGTAAATTGCCAACAGCCACTCTGGAGAAGTGTACGGTGTGTTCTGAAACATCTAAAAAACACAGCTTGGAGAGCATAGGGCACTTCCACTCATGGGCGTATAAATTGGGAAAACTAAAAATCAGCAAGACACAGGCACCCCAAAGTTTAGGGCTGCTCTGTTGACAAGAACCCCCACTTCATTACACCTTAAATATCCTAGGAAAGAGAAAAATGGATAAAGAAGTTGTGGTCCTCATGTACAATGGAATATCACTCAGCCAGGAAATCCACGTCATAAGGCTAGTAGCAGCATGATGAGTGGATTTAGGTACGACGATTCTAAGTGAAATAAGTCACACAGAGAAAGACACTTATCATAAGATATCACTTAGAGAGGGAATGTAAAAACCGCTACACTTGAACTGAATTACAAAACAGAACAGAGTCACACGTTCAGAAAACACACTATGGCTGCTGAACGGGAAAGGTGAGGTGGGGTGATGCATAAAACAAGGGTTTCAAATTAGCTCAGATACCGTTCCATAAACCCAATATGTAAGAGACAAGACCTATTCCTTTTTCAGTGAACTGGACTCAACACCCCCTATTCACCGCACAAGAATATATCTGACTAGGAAGAATCTTCAAACCTATGTATTGATATCTCTCCGTAAGTGAGTCAAGGGGGTGTAAAGCGGCATAAACACAGCCGTGAAAAGCAGCTAAACCCCAATATAAAAATAAATTACTTTTCAAAACCCGTGACACAAAGACAGTGAAAGAGAGAGAAATTCTTACAAAATTCGTTCAGGGGCTGTGATGCAACCTGGATTGACCATATCTAGACCCACAGCTGATTGAGACATAAGGGTGGACACTCTTGGGGCTGAGAGGTTCGGTGAGGTTGGGTGAGCCAACGCAGACCCTTTCAAGTAATACTGCATGGTACCCATCCCATGGGTCCCAAATCTCCAGGTTCAAGGGCATCTTCCTACGTCGAAAACAGGCATGAGAAACTCAGAAGATGGTACACCGTGTGATCGGGAAAGGTTTCTAAAACGCACCTCATTTCTCATCTCCTTTGCTCGGGTTCGCCATTCCAGCCGATTTACTAGCCATCTCCCTCCTTGGAGAATCAGCACCTTTAACCTCCTGTTCCGTACAGGTTGCAATTTGTCCTGAGGATGAACGGGAAGAGGGGGAACCAATGAGAGACTAGCTCTAGGTGTTGGGACAGGCACAGGTCACTCTATTTTCCCATCAGGAAGAAGAATTAAGCACAAGCTCAGCCTGCCCCCCAGAACGAGAAGAGGGCCTGAAGCAATCCTGCGCTTTTGCGGCCAGCTCCCAAAAAAGCGAGTTGAAAAATGGAGCTCAGGGGCACTGCAATTCACAAACCTGCAGAGTTTTAAATGATACCTCTCGTCCACAAATATATTAAGGGAAGGCAACGAAGAGGCTTTGAAAGCAAGGCAGAATTGCAGGAAACAGATTTCAGGAGGTAGATTCGAATCGCCTTGAAAGCACATGAAAAGCGGCAAAAACGTGGACAATGATGCCCTTGGCCAAAAAGGGCGTATGCGTTTTTTCCTGAATATATTCAGGAAAAAACGCATACGCCCTTTTTGGCCAACCAAGCAACCTGGAAAGGCCAATCAGCGCTCCAAAGAAGTCTCGCTTCCCAGCGGGCAAAAGGGCCATGCGGAAAAAAGTGTCCAAACCAGAAATGCAGGACCGGCCATGGAGAAATGGGAGCCTTGCTACGCTGATGGGTGGGATGTAAATTGCCAACAGCCACTCTGGAGAAGTGTACGGTGTGTTCTGAAACATCTAAAAAACACAGCTTGGAGAGCATAGGGCACTTCCACTCATGGGCGTATAAATTGGGAAAACTAAAAATCAGCAAGACACAGGCACCCCAAAGTTTAGGGCTGCTCTGTTGACAAGAACCCCCACTTCATTACACCTTAAATATCCTAGGAAAGAGAAAAATGGATAAAGAAGTTGTGGTCCTCATGTACAATGGAATATCACTCAGCCAGGAAATCCACGTCATAAGGCTAGTAGCAGCACGATGAGTGGATTTAGGTACGACGATTCTAAGTGAAATAAGTCACACAGAGAAAGACACTTATCATAAGATATCACTTAGAGAGGGAATGTAAAAACCGCTACACTTGAACTGAATTACAAAACAGAACACAGTCACACGTTCAGAAAACACACTATGGCTGCTGAACGGGAAAGGTGAGGTGGGGTGATGCATAAAACAAGGGTTTCAAATTAGCTCCGATACCGTTCCATAAACCCAATATGTAAGAGACAAGACCTATTCCTTTTTCAGTGAACTGGACTCAACACCCCCTATTCACCGCACAAGAATATATCTGACTAGTAAGAATCTTCAAACCTATGTATTGATATCTCTCTGTAAGTGAGTCAAGGGGGTGTAAAGCGGCATAAACACAGCCGTGAAAAGCAGCTAAACCCCATTATAAAAATAAATTACTTTTCAAAACCCGTGACACAAAGGCAGTGAAAGAGAGAGAAATTCTTACAAAATTCGTTCAGGGGCTGTGATGCAACCTGGATTGACCATATCTAGACCCACAGCTGATTGAGACATAAGGGTGGACACTCTTGGGGCTGAGAGGTTCGGTGAGGTTGGGTGAGCCAACGCAGACCCTTTCAAGTAATACTGCATGGTACCCATCCCATGGGTCCCAAATCTCCAGGTTCAAGGGCATCTTCCTACGTCGAAAACAGGCATGAGAAACCCAGAAGATGGTACACCGTGTGATCGGGAAAGGTTTCTAAAACGCACCTCATTTCTCATCTCCTTTGCTCGGGTTCGCCATTCCAGCCGATTTACTAGCCATCTCCCTCCTTGGAGAATCAGCACCTTTAACCTCCTGTTCCGTACAGGTTGCAATTTGTCCTGAGGATGAAGGGGAAGAGGGGGAACCAATGAGAGACTAGCTCTAGGTGTTGGGACAGGCACAGGTCACTCTATTTTCCCATCAGGAAGAAGAATTAAGCACAAGCTCAGCCTGCCCCCCAGAACCAGAAGAGGGCCTGAAGCAATCCTGCGCTTTTGCGGCCAGCTCCCAAAAAAGCGAGTTGAAAAATGGAGCTCAGGGGCACTGCAATTCACAAACCTGCAGAGTTTTAAATGATACCTCTCGTCCACAAATATATTAAGGGAAGGCAACGAAGAGGCTTTGAAAGCAAGGCAGAATTGCAGGAAACAGATTTCAGGAGGTAGATTCGAATCGCCTTGAAAGCACATGAAAAGCGGCAAAACGTGGACAATGATGCCCTTGGCCAAAAAGGGCGTATGCGTTTTTTCCTGAATATATTCAGGAAAAAACGCATACGCCCTTTTTGGCCAACCAAGCAACCTGGAAAGGCCAATCAGCGCTCCAAAGAAGTCTCGCTTCCCAGCGGGCAAAAGGGCCATGCGGAAAAAAGTGTCCAAACCAGAAATGCAGGACCGGCCATGGAGAAATGGGAGCCTTGCTACGCTGATGGGTGGGATGTAAATTGCCAACAGCCACTCTGGAGAAGTGTACGGTGTGTTCTGAAACATCTAAAAAACACAGCTTGGAGAGCATAGGGCACTTCCACTCATGGGCGTATAAATTGGGAAAACTAAAAATCAGCAAGACACAGGCACCCCAAAGTTTAGGGCTGCTCTGTTGACAAGAACCCCCACTTCATTACACCTTAAATATCCTAGGAAAGAGAAAAATGGATAAAGAAGTTGTGGTCCTCATGTACAATGGAATATCACTCAGCCAGGAAATCCACGTCATAAGGCTAGTAGCAGCACGATGAGTGGATTTAGGTACGACGATTCTAAGTGAAATAAGTCACACAGAGAAAGACACTTATCATAAGATATCACTTAGAGAGGGAATGTAAAAACCGCTACACTTGAACTGAATTACAAAACAGAACAGAGTCACACGTTCAGAAAACACACTATGGCTGCTGAACGGGAAAGGTGAGGTGGGGTGATGCATAAAACAAGGGTTTCAAATTAGCTCCGATACCGTTCCATAAACCCAATATGTAAGAGACAAGACCTATTCCTTTTTCAGTGAACTGGACTCAACACCCCCTATTCACCGCACAAGAATATATCTGACTAGTAAGAATCTTCAAACCTATGTATTGATATCTCTCTGTAAGTGAGTCAAGGGGGTGTAAAGCGGCATAAACACAGCCGTGAAAAGCAGCTAAACCCCATTATAAAAATAAATTACTTTTCAAAACCCGTGACACAAAGGCAGTGAAAGAGAGAGAAATTCTTACAAAATTCGTTCAGGGGCTGTGATGCAACCTGGATTGACCATATCTAGACCCACAGCTGATTGAGACATAAGGGTGGACACTCTTGGGGCTGAGAGGTTCGGTGAGGTTGGGTGAGCCAACGCAGACCCTTTCAAGTAATACTGCATGGTACCCATCCCATGGGTCCCAAATCTCCAGGTTCAAGGGCATCTTCCTACGTCGAAAACAGGCATGAGAAACCCAGAAGATGGTACACCGTGTGATCGGGAAAGGTTTCTAAAACGCACCTCATTTCTCATCTCCTTTGCTCGGGTTCGCCATTCCAGCCGATTTACTAGCCATCTCCCTCCTTGGAGAATCAGCACCTTTAACCTCCTGTTCCGTACAGGTTGCAATTTGTCCTGAGGATGAAGGGGAAGAGGGGGAACCAATGAGAGACTAGCTCTAGGTGTTGGGACAGGCACAGGTCACTCTATTTTCCCATCAGGAAGAAGAATTAAGCACAAGCTCAGCCTGCCCCCCAGAACCAGAAGAGGGCCTGAAGCAATCCTGCGCTTTTGCGGCCAGCTCCCAAAAAAGCGAGTTGAAAAATGGAGCTCAGGGGCACTGCAATTCACAAACCTGCAGAGTTTTAAATGATACCTCTCGTCCACAAATATATTAATGGAAGGCAACGAAGAGGCTTTGAAAGCAAGGCAGAATTGCAGGAAACAGATTTCTGGAGGTAGATTTGAATCGCCTTGAAAGCACATGAAAAGCGGCAAAACGTGGACAATGATGCCCTTGGCCAAAAAGGGCGTATGCGTTTTTTCCTGAATATATTCAGGAAAAAACGCATACGCCCTTTTTGGCCAACCAAGCAACCTGGAAAGGCCAATCAGCGCTCCAAAGAAGTCTCGCTTCCCAGCGGGCAAAAGGGCCATGCGGAAAAAAGTGTCCAAACCAGAACTGCAGGACCGGCCATGGAGAAATGGGAGCCTTGCTACGCTGATGGGTGGGATGTAAATTACCAACAGCCACTCTGGAGAAGTGTACGGTGTGTTCTGAAACATCTAAAAAACACAGCTTGGAGAGCATAGGGCACTTCCACTCATGGGCGTATAAATTGGGAAAACTAAAAATCAGCAAGACACAGGCACCCCAAAGTTTAGGGCTGCTCTGTTGACAAGAACCTCCACTTCATTACACCTTAAATATCCTAGGAAAGAGAAAAATGGATAAAGAAGTTGTGGTCCTCATGTACAATGGAATATCACTCAGCAATGAAATCCACGTCATAAGGCTAGTAGCAGCACGATGAGTGGATTTAGGTACGACGATTCTAAGTGAAATAAGTCACACAGAAAAAGACACTTATCATAAGATATCACTTAGAGAGGGAATGTAAAAACCGCTACACTTGAACTGAATTACAAAACAGAACAGAGTCACACGTTCAGAAAACACACTATGGCTGCTGAACGGGAAAGGTGAGGTGGGGTGATGCATAAAACAAGGGTTTCAAATTAGCTCAGATACCGTTCCATAAACCCAATATGTAAGAGACAAGACCTATTCCTTTTTCAGTGAACTGGACTCAACACCCCCTATTCACCGCACAAGAATATATCTGACTAGTAAGAATCTTCAAACCTATGTATTGATATCTCTCTGTAAGTGAGTCAAGGGGGTGTAAAGCGGCATAAACACAGCCGTGAAAAGCAGCTAAACCCCATTATAAAAATAAATTACTTTTCAAAACCCGTGACACAAAGGCAGTGAAAGAGAGAGAAATTCTTACAAAATTCGTTCAGGGGCTGTGATGCAACCTGGATTGACCATATCTAGACCCACAGCTGATTGAGACATAAGGGTGGACACTCTTGGGGCTGAGAGGTTCGGTGAGGTTGGGTGAGCCAACGCAGACCCTTTCAAGTAATACTGCATGGTACCCATCCCATGGGTCCCAAATCTCCAGGTTCAAGGGCATCTTCCTACGTCGAAAACAGGCATGAGAAACCCAGAAGATGGTACACCGTGTGATCGGGAAAGGTTTCTAAAACGCACCTCATTTCTCATCTCCTTTGCTCGGGTTCGCCATTCCAGCCGATTTACTAGCCATCTCCCTCCTTGGAGAATCAGCACCTTTAACCTCCTGTTCCGTACAGGTTGCAATTTGTCCTGAGGATGAACGGGAAGAGGGGGAACCAATGAGAGACTAGCTCTAGGTGTTGGGACAGGCACAGGTCACTCTATTTTCCCATCAGGAAGAAGAATTAAGCACAAGCTCAGCCTGCCCCCCAGAACCAGAAGAGGGCCTGAAGCAATCCTGCGCTTTGGCGGCCAGCTCCCAAAAAAGCGAGTTGAAAAATGGAGCTCAGGGGCACTGCAATTCACAAACCTGCAGAGTTTTAAATGATACCTCTCGTCCACAAATATATTAAGGGAAGGCAACGAAGAGGCTTTGAAAGCAAGGCAGAATTGCAGGAAACAGATTTCAGGAGGTAGATTCGAATCGCCTTGAAAGCACATGAAAAGCGGCAAAACGTGGACAATGATGCCCTTGGCCAAAAAGGGCGTATGCGTTTTTTCCTGAATATATTCAGGAAAAAACGCATACGCCCTTTTTGGCCAACCAAGCAACCTGGAAAGGCCAATCAGCGCTCCAAAGAAGTCTCGCTTCCCAGCGGGCAAAAGGGCCATGCGGAAAAAAGTGTCCAAACCAGAAATGCAGGACCGGCCATGGAGAAATGGGAGCCTAGCTACGCTGATGGGTGGGATGTAAATTGCCAAGAGCCACTCTGGAGAAGTGTACGGTGTGTTCTGAAACATCTAAAAAACACAGCTTGGAGAGCATAGGGCACTTCCACTCATGGGCGTATAAATTGGGAAAACTAAAAATCAGCAAGACACAGGCACCCCAAAGTTTAGGGCTGCTCTGTTGACAAGAACCCCCACTTCATTACACCTTAAATATCCTAGGAAAGAGAAAAATGGATAAAGAAGTTGTGGTCCTCATGTACAATGGAATATCACTCAGCCAGGAAATCCACGTCATAAGGCTAGTAGCAGCACGATGAGTGGATTTAGGTACGACGATTCTAAGTGAAATAAGTCACACAGAGAAAGACACTTATCATAAGATATCACTTAGAGAGGGAATGTAAAATCCGCTACACTTGAACTGAATTACAAAACAGAACAGAGTCACACGTTCAGAAAACACACTATGGCTGCTGAACGGGAAAGGTGAGGTGGGGTGATGCATAAAACAAGGGTTTCAAATTAGCTCAGATACCGTTCCATAAACCCAATATGTAAGAGACAAGACCTATTCCTTTTTCAGTGAACTGGACTCAACACCCCCTATTCACCGCACAAGAATATATCTGACTAGTAAGAATCTTCAAACCTATGTATTGATATCTCTCTGTAAGTGAGTCAAGGGGGTGTAAAGCGGCATAAACACAGCCGTGAAAAGCAGCTAAACCCCATTATAAAAATAAATTACTTTTCAAAACCCGTGACACAAAGGCAGTGAAAGAGAGAGAAATTCTTACAAAATTCGTTCAGGGGCTGTGATGCAACCTGGATTGACCATATCTAGACCCACAGCTGATTGAGACATAAGGGTGGACACTCTTGGGGCTGAGAGGTTCGGTGAGGTTGGGTGAGCCCACGCAGACCCTTTCAAGTAATACTGCATGGTACCCATCCCATGGGTCCCAAATCTCCAGGTTCAAGGGCATCTTCCTACGTCGAAAACAGGCATGAGAAACCCAGAAGATGGTACACCGTGTGATCGGGAAAGGTTTCTAAAACGCACCTCATTTCTCATCTCCTTTGCTCGGGTTCGCCATTCCAGCCGATTTACTAGCCATCTCCCTCCTTGGAGAATCAGCACCTTTAACCTCCTGTTCCGTACAGGTTGCAATTTGTCCTGAGGATGAACGGGAAGAGGGGGAACCAATGAGAGACTAGCTCTAGGTGTTGGGACAGGCACAGGTCACTCTATTTTCCCATCAGGAAGAAGAATTAAGCACAAGCTCAGCCTGCCCCCCAGAACCAGAAGAGGGCCTGAAGCAATCCTGCGCTTTTGCGGCCAGCTCCCAAAAAAGCGAGTTGAAAAATGGAGCTCAGGGGCACTGCAATTCACAAACCTGCAGAGTTTTAAATGATACCTCTCGTCCACAAATATATTAAGGGAAGGCAACGAAGAGGCTTTGAAAGCAAGGCAGAATTGCAGGAAACAGATTTCAGGAGGTAGATTCGAATCGCCTTGAAAGCACATGAAAAGCGGCAAAACGTGGACAATGATGCCCTTGGCCAAAAAGGGCGTATGCGTTTTTTCCTGAATATATTCAGGAAAAAACGCATACGCCCTTTTTGGCCAACCAAGCAACCTGGAAAGGCCAATCAGCGCTCCAAAGAAGTCTCGCTTCCCAGCGGGCAAAAGGGCCATGCGGAAAAAAGTGTCCAAACCAGAAATGCAGGACCGGCCATGGAGAAATGGGAGCCTTGCTACGCTGATGGGTGGGATGTAAATTGCCAACAGCCACTCTGGAGAAGTGTACGGTGTGTTCTGAAACATCTAAAAAATACAGCTTGGAGAGCATAGGGCACTTCCACTCATGGGCGTATAAATTGGGAAAACTAAAAATCAGCAAGACACAGGCACCCCAAAGTTTAGGGCTGCTCTGTTGACAAGAACCCCCACTTCATTACACCTTAAATATCCTAGGAAAGAGAAAAATGGATAAAGAAGTTGTGGTCCTCATGTACAATGGAATATCACTCAGCCAGGAAATCCACGTCATAAGGCTAGTAGCAGCACGATGAGTGGATTTAGGTACGACGATTCTAAGTGAAATAAGTCACACAGAGAAAGACACTTATCATAAGATATCACTTAGAGAGGGAATGTAAAAACCGCTACACTTGAACTGAATTACAAAACAGAACAGAGTCACACGTTCAGAAAACACACTATGGCTGCTGAACGGGAAAGGTGAGGTGGGGTGATGCATAAAACAAGGGTTTCAAATTAGCTCAGATACCGTTCCATAAACCCAATATGTAAGAGACAAGACCTATTCCTTTTTCAGTGAACTGGACTCAACACCCCCTATTCACCGCACAAGAATATATCTGACTAGGAAGAATCTTCAAACCTATGTATTGATATCTCTCCGTAAGTGAGTCAAGGGGGTGTAAAGCGGCATAAACACAGCCGTGAAAAGCAGCTAAACCCCAATATAAAAATAAATTACTTTTCAAAACCCGTGAAACAAAGACAGTGAAAGAGAGAGAAATTCTTACAAAATTCGTTCAGGGGCTGTGATGCAACCTGGATTGACCATATCTAGACCCACAGCTGATTGAGACATAAGGGTGGACACTCTTGGGGCTGAGAGGTTCGGTGAGGTTGGGTGAGCCAACGCAGACCCTTTCAAGTAATACTGCATGGTACCCATCCCATGGGTCCCAAATCTCCAGGTTCAAGGGCATCTTCCTACGTCGAAAACAGGCATGAGAAACCCAGAAGATGGTACACCGTGTGATCGGGAAAGGTTTCTAAAACGCACCTCATTTCTCATCTCCTTTGCTCGGGTTCGCCATTCCAGCCGATTTACTAGCCATCTCCCTCCTTGGAGAATCAGCACCTTTAACCTCCTGTTCCGTACAGGTTGCAATTTGTCCTGAGGATGAACGGGAAGAGGGGGAACCAATGAGAGACTAGCTCTAGGTGTTGGGACAGGCACAGGTCACTCTATTTTCCCATCAGGAAGAAGAATTAAGCACAAGCTCAGCCTGCCCCCCAGAACCAGAAGAGGGCCTGAAGCAATCCTGCGCTTTTGCGGCCAGCTCCCAAAAAAGCGAGTTGAAAAATGGAGCTCAGGGGCACTGCAATTCACAAACCTGCAGAGTTTTAAATGATACCTCTCGTCCACAAATATATTAAGGGAAGGCAACGAAGAGGCTTTGAAAGCAAGGCAGAATTGCAGGAAACAGATTTCAGGAGGTAGATTCGAATCGCCTTGAAAGCACATGAAAAGCGGCAAAACGTGGACAATGATGCCCTTGGCCAAAAAGGGCGTATGCGTTTTTTCCTGAATATATTCAGGAAAAAACGCATACGCCCTTTTTGGCCAACCAAGCAACCTGGAAAGGCCAATCAGCGCTCCAAAGAAGTCTCGCTTCCCAGCGGGCAAAAGGGCCATGCGGAAAAAAGTGTCCAAACCAGAAATGCAGGACCGGCCATGGAGAAATGGGAGCCTTGCTACGCTGATGGGTGGGATGTAAATTGCCAACAGCCACTCTGGAGAAGTGTACGGTGTGTTCTGAAACATCTAAAAAACACAGCTTGGAGAGCATAGGGCACTTCCACTCATGGGCGTATAAATTGGGAAAACTAAAAATCAGCAAGACACAGGCACCCCAAAGTTTAGGGCTGCTCTGTTGACAAGAACCCCCACTTCATTACACCTTAAATATCCTAGGAAAGAGAAAAATGGATAAAGAAGTTGTGGTCCTCATGTACAATGGAATATCACTCAGCCAGGAAATCCACGTCATAAGGCTAGTAGCAGCACGATGAGTGGATTTAGGTACGACGATTCTAAGTGAAATAAGTCACACAGAGAAAGACACTTATCATAAGATATCACTTAGAGAGGGAATGTAAAAACCGCTACACTTGAACTGAATTACAAAACAGAACAGAGTCACACGTTCAGAAAACACACTATGGCTGCTGAACGGGAAAGGTGAGGTGGGGTGATGCATAAAACAAGGGTTTCAAATTAGCTCAGATACCGTTCCATAAACCCAATATGTAAGAGACAAGACCTATTCCTTTTTCAGTGAACTGGACTCAACACCCCCTATTCACCGCACAAGAATATATCTGACTAGGAAGAATCTTCAAACCTATGTATTGATATCTCTCCGTAAGTGAGTCAAGGGGGTATAAAGCGGCATAAACACAGCCGTGAAAAGCAGCTAAACCCCAATATAAAAATAAATTACTTTTCAAAACCCGTGACACAAAGACAGTGAAAGAGAGAGAAATTCTTACAAAATTCGTTCAGGGGCTGTGATGCAACCTGGATTGACCATATCTAGACCCACAGCTGATTGAGACATAAGGGTGGACACTCTTGGGGCTGAGAGGTTCGGTGAGGTTGGGTGAGCCAACGCAGACCCTTTCAAGTAATACTGCATGGTACCCATCCCATGGGTCCCAAATCTCCAGGTTCAAGGGCATCTTCCTACGTCGAAAACAGGCATGAGAAACTCAGAAGATGGTACACCGTGTGATCGGGAAAGGTTTCTAAAACGCACCTCATTTCTCATCTCCTTTGCTCGGGTTCGCCATTCCAGCCGATTTACTAGCCATCTCCCTCCTTGGAGAATCAGCACCTTTAACCTCCTGTTCCGTACAGGTTGCAATTTGTCCTGAGGATGAACGGGAAGAGGGGGAACCAATGAGAGACTAGCTCTAGGTGTTGGGACAGGCACAGGTCACTCTATTTTCCCATCAGGAAGAAGAATTAAGCACAAGCTCAGCCTGCCCCCCAGAACCAGAAGAGGGCCTGAAGCAATCCTGCGCTTTTGCGGCCAGCTCCCAAAAAAGCGAGTTGAAAAATGGAGCTCAGGGGCACTGCAATTCACAAACCTGCAGAGTTTTAAATGATACCTCTCGTCCACAAATATATTAAGGGAAGGCAACGAAGAGGCTTTGAAAGCAAGGCAGAATTGCAGGAAACAGATTTCAGGAGGTAGATTCGAATCGCCTTGAAAGCACATGAAAAGCGGCAAAACGTGGACAATGATGCCCTTGGCCAAAAAGGGCGTATGCGTTTTTTCCTGAATATATTCAGGAAAAAACGCATACGCCCTTTTTGGCCAACCAAGCAACCTGGAAAGGCCAATCAGCGCTCCAAAGAAGTCTCGCTTCCCAGCGGGCAAAAGGGCCATGCGGAAAAAAGTGTCCAAACCAGAAATGCAGGACCGGCCATGGAGAAATGGGAGCCTTGCTACGCTGATGGGTGGGATGTAAATTGCCAACAGCCACTCTGGAGAAGTGTACGGTGTGTTCTGAAACATCTAAAAAACACAGCTTGGAGAGCATAGGGAACTTCCACTCATGGGCGTATAAATTGGGAAAACTAAAAATCAGCAAGACACAGGCACCCCAAAGTTTAGGGCTGCTCTGTTGACAAGAACCCCCACTTCATTACACCTTAAATATCCTAGGAAAGAGAAAAATGGATAAAGAAGTTGTGGTCCTCATGTACAATGGAATATCACTCAGCCAGGAAATCCACGTCATAAGGCTAGTAGCAGCACGATGAGTGGATTTAGGTACGACGATTCTAAGTGAAATAAGTCACACAGAGAAAGACACTTATCATAAGATATCACTTAGAGAGGGAATGTAAAAACCGCTACACTTGAACTGAATTACAAAACAGAACAGAGTCACACGTTCAGAAAACACACTATGGCTGCTGAACGGGAAAGGTGAGGTGGGGTGATGCATAAAACAAGGGTTTCAAATTAGCTCCGATACCGTTCCATAAACCCAATATGTAAGAGACAAGACCTATTCCTTTTTCAGTGAACTGGACTCAACACCCCCTATTCACCGCACAAGAATATATCTGACTAGTAAGAATCTTCAAACCTATGTATTGATATCTCTCTGTAAGTGAGTCAAGGGGGTGTAAAGCGGCATAAACACAGCCGTGAAAAGCAGCTAAACCCCATTATAAAAATAAATTACTTTTCAAAACCCGTGACACAAAGGCAGTGAAAGAGAGAGAAATTCTTACAAAATTCGTTCAGGGGCTGTGATGCAACCTGGATTGACCATATCTAGACCCACAGCTGATTGAGACATAAGGGTGGACACTCTTGGGGCTGAGAGGTTCGGTGAGGTTGGGTGAGCCAACGCAGACCCTTTCAAGTAATACTGCATGGTACCCATCCCATGGGTCCCAAATCTCCAGGTTCAAGGGCATCTTCCTACGTCGAAAACAGGCATGAGAAACCCAGAAGATGGTACACCGTGTGATCGGGAAAGGTTTCTAAAACGCACCTCATTTCTCATCTCCTTTGCTCGGGTTCGCCATTCCAGCCGATTTACTAGCCATCTCCCTCCTTGGAGAATCAGCACCTTTAACCTCCTGTTCCGTACAGGTTGCAATTTGTCCTGAGGATGAAGGGGAAGAGGGGGAACCAATGAGAGACTAGCTCTAGGTGTTGGGACAGGCACAGGTCACTCTATTTTCCCATCAGGAAGAAGAATTAAGCACAAGCTCAGCCTGCCCCCCAGAACCAGAAGAGGGCCTGAAGCAATCCTGCGCTTTTGCGGCCAGCTCCCAAAAAAGCGAGTTGAAAAATGGAGCTCAGGGGCACTGCAATTCACAAACCTGCAGAGTTTTAAATGATACCTCTCGTCCACAAATATATTAAGGGAAGGCAACGAAGAGGCTTTGAAAGCAAGGCAGAATTGCAGGAAACAGATTTCAGGAGGTAGATTCGAATCGCCTTGAAAGCACATGAAAAGCGGCAAAACGTGGACAATGATGCCCTTGGCCAAAAAGGGCGTATGCGTTTTTTCCTGAATATATTCAGGAAAAAACGCATACGCCCTTTTTGGCCAACCAAGCAACCTGGAAAGGCCAATCAGCGCTCCAAAGAAGTCTCGCTTCCCAGCGGGCAAAAGGGCCATGCGGAAAAAAGTGTCCAAACCAGAAATGCAGGACCGGCCATGGAGAAATGGGAGCCTTGCTACGCTGATGGGTGGGATGTAAATTGCCAACAGCCACTCTGGAGAAGTGTACGGTGTGTTCTGAAACATCTAAAAAACACAGCTTGGAGAGCATAGGGCACTTCCACTCATGGGCGTATAAATTGGGAAAACTAAAAATCAGCAAGACACAGGCACCCCAAAGTTTAGGGCTGCTCTGTGGACAAGAACCCCCACTTCATTACACCTTAAATATCCTAGGAAAGAGAAAAATGGATAAAGAAGTTGTGGTCCTCATGTACAATGGAATATCACTCAGCCAGGAAATCCACGTCATAAGGCTAGTAGCAGCACGATGAGTGGATTTAGGTACGACGATTCTAAGTGAAATAAGTCACACAGAGAAAGACACTTATCATAAGATATCACTTAGAGAGGGAATGTAAAAACCGCTACACTTGAACTGAATTACAAAACAGAACAGAGTCACACGTTCAGAAAACACACTATGGCTGCTGAACGGGAAAGGTGAGGTGGGGTGATGCATAAAACAAGGGTTTCAAATTAGCTCAGATACCGTTCCATAAACCCAATATGTAAGAGACAAGACCTATTCCTTTTTCAGTGAACTGGACTCAACACCCCCTATTCACCGCACAAGAATATATCTGACTAGGAAGAATCTTCAAACCTATGTATTGATATCTCTCTGTAAGTGAGTCAAGGGGGTGTAAAGCAGCATAAACACAGCCGTGAAAAGCAGCTAAATCCCATTATAAAAATAAATTACTTTTCAAAACCCGTGACACAAAGGCAGTGAAAGAGAGAGAAATTCTTACAAAATTCGTTCAGGGGCTGTGATGCAACCTGGATTGACCATATCTAGACCCACAGCTGATTGAGACATAAGGGTGGACACTCTTGGGGCTGAGAGGTTCGGTGAGGTTGGGTGAGCCAACGCAGACCCTTTCAAGTAATACTGCATGGTACCCATCCCATGGGTCCCAAATCTCCAGGTTCAAGGGCATCTTCCTACGTCGAAAACAGGCATGAGAAACCCAGAAGATGGTACACCGTGTGATCGGGAAAGGTTTCTAAAACGCACCTCATTTCTCATCTCCTTTGCTCGGGTTCGCCATTCCAGCCGATTTACTAGCCATCTCCCTCCTTGGAGAATCAGCACCTTTAACCTCCTGTTCCGTACAGGTTGCAATTTGTCCTGAGGATGAACGGGAAGAGGGGGAACCAATGAGAGACTAGCTCTAGGTGTTGGGACAGGCACAGGTCACTCTATTTTCCCATCAGGAAGAAGAATTAAGCACAAGCTCAGCCTGCCCCCCAGAACCAGAAGAGGGCCTGAAGCAATCCTGCGCTTTTGCGGCCAGCTCCCAAAAAAGCGAGTTGAAAAATGGAGCTCAGGGGCACTGCAATTCACAAACCTGCAGAGTTTTAAATGATACCTCTCGTCCACAAATATATTAATGGAAGGCAACGAAGAGGCTTTGAAAGCAAGGCAGAATTGCAGGAAACAGATTTCAGGAGGTAGATTCGAATCGCCTTGAAAGCACATGAAAAGCGGCAAAACGTGGACAATGATGCCCTTGGCCAAAAAGGGCGTATGCGTTTTTTCCTGAATATATTCAGGAAAAAACGCATACGCCCTTTTTGGCCAACCAAGCAACCTGGAAAGGCCAATCAGCGCTCCAAAGAAGTCTCGCTTCCCAGCGGGCAAAAGGGCCATGCGGAAAAAAGTGTCCAAACCAGAAATGCAGGACCGGCCATGGAGAAATGGGAGCCTTGCTACGCTGATGGGTGGGATGTAAATTGCCAACAGCCACTCTGGAGAAGTGTACGGTGTGTTCTGAAACATCTAAAAAACACAACTTGGAGAGCATAGGGCACTTCCACTCATGGGCGTATAAATTGGGAAAACTAAAAATCAGCAAGACACAGGCACCCCAAAGTTTAGGGCTGCTCTGTGGACAAGAACCCCCACTTCATTACACCTTAAATATCCTAGGAAAGAGAAAAATGGATAAAGAAGTTGTGGTCCTCATGTACAATGGAATATCACTCAGCCAGGAATTCCACGTCATAAGGCTAGTAGCAGCACGATGAGTGGATTTAGGTACGACGATTCTAAGTGAAATAAGTCACACAGAGAAAGACACTTATCATAAGATATCACTTAGAGAGGGAATGTAAAAACCGCTACACTTGAACTGAATTACAAAACAGAACAGAGTCACACGTTCAGAAAACACACTATGGCTGCTGAACGGGAAAGGTGAGGTGGGGTGATGCATAAAACAAGGGTTTCAAATTAGCTCAGATACCGTTCCATAAACCCAATATGTAAGAGACAAGACCTATTCCTTTTTCAGTGAACTGGACTCAACACCCCCTATTCACCGCACAAGAATATATCTGACTAGGAAGAATCTTCAAACCTATGTATTGATATCTCTCTGTAAGTGAGTCAAGGGGGTGTAAAGCAGCATAAACACAGCCGTGAAAAGCAGCTAAACCCCATTATAAAAATAAATTACTTTTCAAAACCCGTGACACAAAGGCAGTGAAAGAGAGAGAAATTCTTACAAAATTCGTTCAGGGGCTGTGATGCAACCTGGATTGACCATATCTAGACCCACAGCTGATTGAGACATAAGGGTGGACACTCTTGGGGCTGAGAGGTTCGGTGAGGTTGGGTGAGCCAACGCAGACCCTTTCAAGTAATACTGCATGGTACCCATCCCATGGGTCCCAAATCTCCAGGTTCAAGGGCATCTTCCTACGTCGAAAACAGGCATGAGAAACCCAGAAGATGGTACACCGTGTGATCGGGAAAGGTTTCTAAAACGCACCTCATTTCTCATCTCCTTTGCTCGGGTTCGCCATTCCAGCCGATTTACTAGCCATCTCCCTCCTTGGAGAATCAGCACCTTTAACCTCCTGTTCCGTACAGGTTGCAATTTGTCCTGAGGATGAACGGGAAGAGGGGGAACCAATGAGAGACTAGCTCTAGGTGTTGGGACAGGCACAGGTCACTCTATTTTCCCATCAGGAAGAAGAATTAAGCACAAGCTCAGCCTGCCCCCCAGAACCAGAAGAGGGCCTGAAGCAATCCTGCGCTTTTGCGGCCAGCTCCCAAAAAAGCGAGTTGAAAAATGGAGCTCAGGGGCACTGCAATTCACAAACCTGCAGAGTTTTAAATGATACCTCTCGTCCACAAATATATTAATGGAAGGCAACGAAGAGGCTTTGAAAGCAAGGCAGAATTGCAGGAAACAGATTTCAGGAGGTAGATTCGAATCGCCTTGAAAGCACATGAAAAGCGGCAAAACGTGGACAATGATGCCCTTGGCCAAAAAGGGCGTATGCGTTTTTTCCTGAATATATTCAGGAAAAAACGCATACGCCCTTTTTGGCCAACCAAGCAACCTGGAAAGGCCAATCAGCGCTCCAAAGAAGTCTCGCTTCCCAGCGGGCAAAAGGGCCATGCGGAAAAAAGTGTCCAAACCAGAAATGCAGGACCGGCCATGGAGAAATGGGAGCCTTGCTACGCTGATGGGTGGGATGTAAATTGCCAACAGCCACTCTGGAGAAGTGTACGGTGTGTTCTGAAACATCTAAAAAACACAGCTTGGAGAGCATAGGGCACTTCCACTCATGGGCGTATAAATTGGGAAAACTAAAAATCAGCAAGACACAGGCACCCCAAAGTTTAGGGCTGCTCTGTTGACAAGAACCTCCACTTCATTACACCTTAAATATCCTAGGAAAGAGAAAAATGGATAAAGAAGTTGTGGTCCTCATGTACAATGGAATATCACTCAGCAATGAAATCCACGTCATAAGGCTAGTAGCAGCACGATGAGTGGATTTAGGTACGACGATTCTAAGTGAAATAAGTCACACAGAGAAAGACACTTATCATAAGATATCACTTAGAGAGGGAATGTAAAAACCGCTACACTTGAACTGAATTACAAAACAGAACAGAGTCACACGTTCAGAAAACACACTATGGCTGCTGAACGGGAAAGGTGAGGTGGGGTGATGCATAAAACAAGGGTTTCAAATTAGCTCAGATACCGTTCCATAAACCCAATATGTAAGAGACAAGACCTATTCCTTTTTCAGTGAACTGGACTCAACACCCCCTATTCACCGCACAAGAATATATCTGACTAGTAAGAATCTTCAAACCTATGTATTGATATCTCTCTGTAAGTGAGTCAAGGGGGTGTAAAGCGGCATAAACACAGCCGTGAAAAGCAGCTAAACCCCATTATAAAAATAAATTACTTTTCAAAACCCGTGACACAAAGGCAGTGAAAGAGAGAGAAATTCTTACAAAATTCGTTCAGGGGCTGTGATGCAACCTGGATTGACCATATCTAGACCCACAGCTGATTGAGACATAAGGGTGGACACTCTTGGGGCTGAGAGGTTCGGTGAGGTTGGGTGAGCCAACGCAGACCCTTTCAAGTAATACTGCATGGTACCCATCCCATGGGTCCCAAATCTCCAGGTTCAAGGGCATCTTCCTACGTCGAAAACAGGCATGAGAAACCCAGAAGATGGTACACCGTGTGATCGGGAAAGGTTTCTAAAACGCACCTCATTTCTCATCTCCTTTGCTCGGGTTCGCCATTCCAGCCGATTTACTAGCCATCTCCCTCCTTGGAGAATCAGCACCTTTAACCTCCTGTTCCGTACAGGTTGCAATTTGTCCTGAGGATGAACGGGAAGAGGGGGAACCAATGAGAGACTAGCTCTAGGTGTTGGGACAGGCACAGGTCACTCTATTTTCCCATCAGGAAGAAGAATTAAGCACAAGCTCAGCCTGCCCCCCAGAACCAGAAGAGGGCCTGAAGCAATCCTGCGTTTTGCGGCCAGCTCCCAAAAAAGCGAGTTGAAAAATGGAGCTCAGGGGCACTGCAATTCACAAACCTGCAGAGTTTTAAATGATACCTCTCGTCCACAAATATATTAAGGGAAGGCAACGAAGAGGCTTTGAAAGCAAGGCAGAATTGCAGGAAACAGATTTCAGGAGGTAGATTCAAATCGCCTTGAAAGCACATGAAAAGCGGCAGAACGTGGACAATGATGCCCTTGGCCAAAAAGGGCGTATGCGTTTTTTCCTGAATATATTCAGGAAAAAACGCATACGCCCTTTTTGGCCAACCAAGCAACCTGGAAAGGCCAATCAGCGCTCCAAAGAAGTCTCGCTTCCCAGCGGGCAAAAGGGCCATGCGGAAAAAAGTGTCCAAACCAGAAATGCAGGACCGGCCATGGAGAAATGGGAGCCTTGCTACGCTGATGGGTGGGATGTAAATTGCCAACAGCCACTCTGGAGAAGTGTACGGTGTGTTCTGAAACATCTAAAAAACACAGCTTGGAGAGCATAGGGCACTTCCACTCATGGGCGTATAAATTGGGAAAACTAAAAATCAGCAAGACACAGGCACCGCAAAGTTTAGGGCTGCTCTGTTGACAAGAACCCCCACTTCATTACACCTTAAATATCCTAGGAAAGCGAAAAATGAATAAAGAAGTTGTGGTCCTCATGTACAATGGAATATCACTCAGCCAGGAAATCCACGTCATAAGGCTAGTAGCAGCACGATGAGTGGATTTAGGTACGACGATTCTAAGTGAAATAAGTCACACAGAGAAAGACACTTATCATAAGATATCACTTAGAGAGGGAATGTAAAAACCGCTACACTTGAACTGAATTACAAAACAGAACAGAGTCACACGTTCAGAAAACACACTATGGCTGCTGAACGGGAAAGGTGAGGTGGGGTGATGCATAAAACAAGGGTTTCAAATTAGCTCAGATACCGTTCCATAAACCCAATATGTAAGAGACAAGACCTATTCCTTTTTCAGTGAACTGGACTCAACACCCCCTATTCACCGCACAAGAATATATCTGACTAGGAAGAATCTTCAAACCTATGTATTGATATCTCTCTGTAAGTGAGTCAAGGGGGTGTAAAGCAGCATAAACACAGCCGTGAAAAGCAGCTAAACCCCATTATAAAAATAAATTACTTTTCAAAACCCGTGACACAAAGGCAGTGAAAGAGAGAGAAATTCTTACAAAATTCGTTCAGGGGCTGTGATGCAACCTGGATTGACCATATCTAGACCCACAGCTGATTGAGACATAAGGGTGGACACTCTTGGGGCTGAGAGGTTCGGTGAGGTTGGGTGAGCCAACGCAGACCCTTTCAAGTAATACTGCATGGTACCCATCCCATGGGTCCGAAATCTCCAGGTTCAAGGGCATCTTCCTACGTCGAAAACAGGCATGAGAAACCCAGAAGATGGTACACCGTGTGATCGGGAAAGGTTTCTAAAACGCACCTCATTTCTCATCTCCTTTGCTCGGGTTCGCCATTCCAGCCGATTTACTAGCCATCTCCCTCCTTGGAGAATCAGCACCTTTAACCTCCTGTTCCGTACAGGTTGCAATTTGTCCTGAGGATGAACGGGAAGAGGGGGAACCAATGAGAGACTAGCTCTAGGTGTTGGGACAGGCACAGGTCACTCTATTTTCCCATCAGGAAGAAGAATTAAGCACAAGCTCAGCCTGCCCCCCAGAACCAGAAGAGGGCCTGAAGCAATCCTGCGCTTTTGCGGCCAGCTCCCAAAAAAGCGAGTTGAAAAATGGAGCTCAGGGGCACTGCAATTCACAAACCTGCAGAGTTTTAAATGATACCTCTCGTCCACAAATATATTAATGGAAGGCAACGAAGAGGCTTTGAAAGCAAGGCAGAATTGCAGGAAACAGATTTCAGGAGGTAGATTCGAATCGCCTTGAAAGCACATGAAAAGCGGCAAAACGTGGACAATGATGCCCTTGGCCAAAAAGGGCGTATGCGTTTTTTCCTGAATATATTCAGGAAAAAACGCATACGCCCTTTTTGGCCAACCAAGCAACCTGGAAAGGCCAATCAGCGCTCCAAAGAAGTCTCGCTTCCCAGCGGGCAAAAGGGCCATGCGGAAAAAAGTGTCCAAACCAGAAATGCAGGACCGGCCATGGAGAAATGGGAGCCTTGCTACGCTGATGGGTGGGATGTAAATTGCCAACAGCCACTCTGGAGAAGTGTACGGTGTGTTCTGAAACATCTAAAAAACACAGCTTGGAGAGCATAGGGCACTTCCACTCATGGGCGTATAAATTGGGAAAACTAAAAATCAGCAAGACACAGGCACCGCAAAGTTTAGGGCTGCTCTGTTGACAAGAACCCCCACTTCATTACACCTTAAATATCCTAGGAAAGCGAAAAATGAATAAAGAAGTTGTGGTCCTCATGTACAATGGAATATCACTCAGCCAGGAAATCCACGTCATAAGGCTAGTAGCAGCACGATGAGTGGATTTAGGTACGACGATTCTAAGTGAAATAAGTCACACAGAGAAAGACACTTATCATAAGATATCACTTAGAGAGGGAATGTAAAAACCGCTACACTTGAACTGAATTACAAAACAGAACAGAGTCACACGTTCAGAAAACACACTATGGCTGCTGAACGGGAAAGGTGAGGTGGGGTGATGCATAAAACAAGGGTTTCAAATTAGCTCAGATACCGTTCCATAAACCCAATATGTAAGAGACAAGACCTATTCCTTTTTCAGTGAACTGGACTCAACACCCCCTATTCACCGCACAAGAATATATCTGAGTAGTAAGAATCTTCAAACCTATGTATTGATATCTCTCTGTAAGTGAGTCAAGGGGGTGTAAAGCGGCATAAACACAGCCGTGAAAAGCAGCTAAACCCCATTATAAAAATAAATTACTTTTCAAAACCCGTGAAACAAAGGCAGTGAAAGAGAGAGAAATTCTTACAAAATTCGTTCAGGGGCTGTGATGCAACCTGGATTGACCATATCTAGACCCACAGCTGATTGAGACATAAGGGTGGACACTCTTTGGGCTGAGAGGTTCGGTGAGGTTGGGTGAGCCAACGCAGACCCTTTCAAGTAATACTGCATGGTACCCATCCCATGGGTCCCAAATCTCCAGGTTCAAGGGCATCTTCCTACGTCGAAAACAGGCGTGAGAAACCCAGAAGATGGTACACCGTGTGATCGGGAAAGGTTTCTAAAACGCACCTCATTTCTCATCTCCTTTGCTCGGGTTCGCCATTCCAGCCGATTTACTAGCCATCTCCCTCCTTGGAGAATCAGCACCTTTAACCTCCTGTTCCGTACAGGTTGCAATTTGTCCTGAGGATGAACGGGAAGAGGGGGAACCAGTGAGAGACTAGATCTAGGTGTTGGGACAGGCACAGGTCACTCTATTTTCCCATCAGGAAGAAGAATTAAGCACAAGCTCAGCCTGCCCCCCAGAACCAGAAGAGGGCCTGAAGCAATCCTGTGCTTTTGCGGCCAGCTCCCAAAAAAGCGAGTTGAAAAATGGAGCTCAGGGGCACTGCAATTCACAAACCTGCAGAGTTTTAAATGATACCTCTCGTCCACAAATATATTAAGGGAAGGCAACGAAGAGGCTTTGAAAGCAAGGCAGAATTGCAGGAAACAGATTTCAGGAGGTAGATTCGAATCGCCTTGAAAGCACATGAAAAGCGGCAAAACGTGGACAATGATGCCCTTGGCCAAAAAGGGCGTATGCGTTTTTTCCTGAATATATTCAGGAAAAAACGCATACGCCCTTTTTGGCCAACCAAGCAACCTGGAAAAGCCAATCAGCGCTCCAAAGAAGTCTCGCTTCCCAGCGGGCAAAAGGGCCATGCGGAAAAAAGTGTCCAAACCAGAAATGCAGGACCGGCCATGGAGAAATGGGAGCCTTGCTACGCTGATGGGCGGGATGTAAATTGCCAACAGCCACTCTGGAGAAGTGTACGGTGTGTTCTGAAACATCTAAAAAACACAGCTTGGAGAGCATAGGGCACTTCCACTCATGGGCGTATAAATTGGGAAAACTAAAAATCAGCAAGACACAGGCACCCCAAAGTTTAGGGCTGCTCTGTTGAGAAGAACCCCCACTTCATTACACCTTAAATATCCTAGGAAAGCAAAAAATGGATAAAGAAGTTGTGGTCCTCATGTACAATGGAATATCACTCAGCCAGGAAATCCACGTCATAAGGCTAGTAGCAGCACGATGAGTGGATTTAGGTACGACGATTCTAAGTGAAATAAGTCACACAGAAAAAGACACTTATCATAAGATATCACTTAGAGAGGGAATGTAAAAACCGCTACACTTGAACTGAATTACAAAACAGAACAGAGTCACATGTTTAGGAAACACACTATGGCTGCTGAACGGGAAAGGTGAGGTGGGGTGATGCATAAAACAAGGGTTTCAAATTAGCTCCGATACCGTTCCATAAACCCAATATGTAAGAGACAAGACCTATTCCTTGCTCAGTGAACTGGACTCAACACCCCCTATTCACCGCACAAGAATATATCTGACTAGGAAGAGTCTTCAAACCTATGTATTGATATCTCTCTGTAAGTGAGTCAACGGGGTGTAAAGCAGCATAAACACAGCCGTGAAAAGCAGCTAAACCCCATTATAAAAATAAATTACTTTTCAAAACCCGTGAAACAAAGACAGTGAAAGAGAGAGAAATTCTTACAAAATTCGTTCAGGGTCTGTGATGCAACCTGTATTGACCATATCTAGACCCACAGCTGATTGAGACATAAGGGTGGACACTCTTGGGGCTGAGAGGTTCGGTGAGGTTGGGTGAGCCAACGCAGACCCTTTCAAGTAATACTGCATGGTACCCATCCCATGGGTCCCAAATCTCCAGGTTCAAGGGCATCTTCCTTCGTCGAGAACAGGCATGAGAAACCCAGAAGATGGTACACGGTGTGATCGGGAAAGGTTTCTAAAACGCACCTCATTTCTCATCTCCTTTGCTCGGGTTCGCCATTCCAGCCGATTTACTAGCCATCTCCCTCCTTGGAGAATCAGCACCTTTAACCTCCTGTTCCGTACAGGTTGCAATTTGTCCTGAGGATGAACGGGAAGAGGGGGAACCAATGAGAGACTAGCTCTAGGTGTTGGGACAGGCACAGGTCACTCTATTTTCCCATCAGGAAGAAGAATTAAGCACAAGCTCAGCCTGCCCCCCAGAACCAGAAGAGGGCCTGAAGCAATCCTGCGCTTTTGCGGCCAGCTCCCAAAAAAGCGAGTTGAAAAATGGAGCTCAGGGGCACTGCAATTCACAAACCTGCAGAGTTTTAAATGATACCTCTCGTCCACAAATATATTAAGGGAAGGCAACGAAGAGGCTTTGAAAGCAAGGCAGAATTGCAGGAAACAGATTTCAGGAGGTAGATTCGAATCGCCTTGAAAGCACATGAAAAGCGGCAAAACGTGGACAATGATGCCCTTGGCCAAAAAGGGCATATGCGTTTTTTCCTGAATATATTCAGGAAAAAACGCATACGCCCTTTTTGGCCAACCAAGCAACCTGGAAAGGCCAATCAGCGCTCCAAAGAAGTCTCGCTTCCCAGCGGGCAAAAGGGCCATGCGGAAAAAAGTGTCCAAACCAGAAATGCAGGACCGGCCATGGAGAAATGGGAGCCTTGCTATGCTGATGGGCGGGATGTAAATTGCCAACAGCCACTCTGGAGAAGTGTACGGTGTGTTCTGAAACATCTAAAAAACACAGCTTGGAGAGCATAGGGCACTTCCACTCATGGGCGTATAAATTGGGAAAACTAAAAATCAGCAAGACACAGGCACCCCAAAGTTTAGGGCTGCTCTGTTGACAAGAACCCCCACTTCATTACACCTTAAATATCCTAGGAAAGAGAAAAATGGATAAAGAAGTTGGGGTCCTCATGTACAATGGAATATCACTCAGCCATGAAATCAACGTCATAATGCTAGTAGCAGCACGATGAGTGGATTTAGGTACGACGATTCTAAGTGAAATAAGTCACACAGAAAAAGACACTTATCATAAGATATCACTTAGAGAGGGAATGTAAAAACCGCTACACTTGAACTGAATTACAAAACAGAACAGAGTCACACGTTTAGGAAACACACTATGGCTGCTGAACGGGAAAGGTGAGGTGGGGTGATGCATAAAACAAGGGTTTCAAATTAGCTCAGATACCGTTCCATAAACCCAATATGTAAGAGACAAGACCTATTCCTTTTTCAGTGAACTGGACTCAACACCCCCTATTCACCGCACAAGAATATATCTGACTAGTAAGAATCTTCAAACCTATGTATTGATATCTCTCCGTAAGTGAGTCAAGGGGGTGTAAAGCGGCATAAACACAGCCGTGAAAAGCAGCTAAACCCCATTATAAAAATAAATTACTTTTCAAAACCCGTGAAAGAAAGACAGTGAAAGAGAGAGAAATTCTTACAAAATTCGTTCAGGGGCTGTGATGCAACCTGGATTGACCATATCTAGACCCACAGCTGATTGAGACATAAGGGTGGACACTCTTGGGGCTGAGAGGTTCGGTGAGGTTGGGTGAGCCAACGCAGACCCTTTCAAGTAATACTGCATGGTACCCATCCCATGGGTCCCAAATCTCCAGGTTCAAGGGCCTCTTCCTACGTCGAAAACAGGCATGAGAAACCCAGAAGATGGTACACCGTGTGATCGGGAAAGGTTTCTAAAACGCACCTCATTTCTCATCTCCTTTGCTCGGGTTCGCCATTCCAGCCGATTTACTAGCCATCTCCCTCCTTGGAGAATCAGCACCTTTAACCTCCTGTTCCGTACAGGTTGCAATTTGTCCTGAGGATGAAGGGGAAGAGGGGGAACCAATGAGAGACTAGCTCTAGGTGTTGGGACAGGCACAGGTCACTCTATTTTCCCATCAGGAAGAAGAATTAAGCACAAGCTCAGCCTGCCCCCCAGAACCAGAAGAGGGCCTGAAGCAATCCTGCGCTTTTGCGGCCAGCTCCCAAAAAAGCGAGTTGAAAAATGGAGCTCAGGGGCACTGCAATTCACAAATCTGCAGAGTTTTAAATGATACCTCTCGTCCACAAATATATTAAGGGAAGGCAACGAAGATGCTTTGAAAGCAAGGCAGAATTGCAGGAAACAGATTTCAGGAGGTAGATTCGAATCGCCTTGAAAGCACATGAAAAGCGGCAAAACGTGGACAATGATGCCCTTGGCCAAAAAGGGCGTATGCGTTTTTTCCTAAATATATTTAGGAAAAAACGCATACGCCCTTTTTGGCCAACCAAGCAACCTGGAAAGGCCAATCAGCGCTCCAAAGAAGTCTCACTTCCCAGCGGGCAAAAGGGCCATGCGGAAAAAAGTGTCCAAACCAGAAATGCAGGACCGGCCATGGAGAAAAGGGAGCCTTGCTACGCTGATGGGTGGGATGTAAATTGCCAACAGCCACTCTGGAGAAGTGTACGGTGTGTTCTGAAACATCTAAAAAACACAGCTTGGAGAGCATAGGGCACTTCCACTCATGGGCGTATAAATTGGGAAAACTAAAAATCAGCAAGACACAGGCACCCCAAAGTTTAGGGCTGCTCTGTTGACAAGAACCCCCACTTCATTACACCTTAAATATCCTAGGAAAGAGAAAAATGGGTAAAGAAGTTGGGGTCCTCATGTACAATGGAATATCACTCAGCCATGAAATCCACGTCATAAGGCTAGTAGCAGCACGATGAGTGGATTTAGGTACGACGATTCTAAGTGAAATAAGTCACACAGAAAAAGACACTTATCATAAGATATCACTTCTAGAGGGAATGTAGAACCACTACACTTGAACTGAATTACAAAACAGAACAGAGTCACAGGTTTAGGAAACACACTATGGCTGCTGAACGGGAAAGGTGAGGTGGGGTGATGCGTAAAACAAGGGTTTCAAATTAGCTCAGATACCGTTCCATAAACCCAATATGTAAGAGACAAGACCTATTCCTTTTTCAGTGAACTGGACTCAACACCCCCTATTCACCGCACAAGAATATATCTGACTAGTAAGAATCTTTAAACCTATGTATTGATATCTCTCTGTAAGTGAGTCAAGGGGGTGTAAAGCGGCATAAACACAGCCGTGAAAAGCAGCTAAACCCCATTATAAAAATAAATTACTTTTCAAAACCCGTGAAACAAAGACAGTGAAAGAGAGAGAAATTCTTACAAAATTCGTTCAGGGGCTGTGATGCAACCTGGATTGACCATATCTAGACCCACAGCTGATTGAGACATAAGGGTGGACACTCTTGGGGCTGAGAGGTTCGGTGAGGTTGGGTGAGCCAACGCAGACCCTTTCAAGTAATACTGCATGGTACCCATCCCATGGGTCCCAAATCTCCAGGTTCAAGGGCATCTTCCTACGTCAAAAACAGGCATGAGAAACCCAGAAGATGGTACACCATGTGATTGGGAAAGGTTTCTAAAACGCACCTCATTTCTCATCTCCTTTGCTCGGGTTCGCCATTCCAGCCGATTTACTAGCCATCTCCCTCCTTGGAGAATCAGCACCTTTAACCTCCTGTTCCGTACAGGTTGCAATTTGTCCTGAGGATGAACGGGAAGAGGGGGAACCAATGAGAGACTAGCTCTAGGTGTTGGGACAGGCACAGGTCACTCTATTTTCCCATCAGGAAGAAGAATTAAGCACAAGCTCAGCCTGCCCCCCAGAACCAGAAGAGGGCCTGAAGCAATCCTGCGCTTTTGCGGCCAGCTCCCAAAAAAGCGAGTTGAAAAATGGAGCTCAGGGGCACTGCAATTCACAAATCTGCAGAGTTTTAAATGATACCTCTCGTCCACAAATATATTAAGGGAAGGCAACGAAGAGGCTTTGAAAGCAAGGCAGAATTGCAGGAAACAGATTTCAGGAGGTAGATTCGAATCGCCTTGAAAGCACATGAAAAGCGGCAAAACGTGGACAATGATGCCCTTGGCCAAAAAGGGCGTATGCGTTTTTTCCTGAATATATTCAGGAAAAAACGCATACGCCCTTTTTGGCCAACCAAGCAACCTGGAAAGGCCAATCAGCGCTCCAAAGAAGTCTCGCTTCCCAGCGGGCAAAAGGGCCATGCGGAAAAAAGTGTCCAAACCAGAAATGCAGGACCGGCCATGGAGAAATGGGAGCCTTGCTACGCTGATGGGTGGGATGTAAATTGCCAACAGCCACTCTGGAGAAGTGTACGGTGTGTTCTGAAACATCTAAAAAACACAGCTTGGAGAGCATAGGGCACTTCCACTCATGGGCGTATAAATTGGGAAAACTAAAAATCAGCAAGACACAGGCACCCCAAAGTTTAGGGCTGCTCTGTTGACAAGAACCCCCACTTCATTACACCTTAAATATCCTAGGAAAGCGAAAAATGGATAAAGAAGTTGTGGTCCTCATGTACAATGGAATATCACTCAGCCATGAAATCCACGTCATAAGGCTAGTAGCAGCACGATGAGTGGATTTAGGTACGACGATTCTAAGTGAAATAAGTCACACAGAAAAAGACACTTATCATAAGATATCACTTAGAGAGGGAATGTAAAAACCGCTACACTTGAACTGAATTGCAAAACAGAACAGAGTCACACGTTTAGGAAACACACTATGGCTGCTGAACGGGAAAGGCGAGGTGGGGTGATGCATAAAACAAGGGTTTCAAATTAGCTCAGATACCGTTCCATAAACCCAATATGTAAGAGACAAGACCTATTCCTTTTTCAGTGAACTGGACTCAACACCCCCTATTCACCGCACAAGAATATATCTGACTAGGAAGAATCTTCAAACCTATGTATTGATATCTCTCCGTAAGTGAGTCAAGGGGGTGTAAAGCGGCATAAACACAGCTGTGAGAAGCAGCTAAACCCCATTATAAAAATAAATTACTTTTCAAAACCCGTGAAACAAAGACAGTGAAAGAGAGAGAAATTCTTACAAAATTCGTTCAGGGGCTGTGATGCAACCTGGATTGACCATATCTAGACCCACAGCTGATTGAGACATAAGGGTGGACACTCTTGGGGCTGAGAGGTTTGGTGAGGTTGGGTGAGCCAACGCAGACCCTTTCAAGTAATACTGCATGGTACCCATCCCATGGGTCCCAAATCTCCAGGTTCAAGGGCATCTTCCTACGTCGAAAACAGGCATGAGAAACCCAGAAGATGGTACACCGTGTGATCGGGAAAGGTTTCTAAAACGCACCTCATTTCTCATCTCCTTTGCTCGGGTTCGCCATTCCAGCCGATTTACTAGCCATCTCCCTCCTTGGAGAATCAGCACCTTTAACCTCCTGTTCCGTACAGGTTGCAATTTGTCCTGAGGATGAAGGGGAAGAGGGGGAACCAATGAGAGACTAGCTCTAGGTGTTGGGACAGGCACAGGTCACTCTATTTTCCCATCAGGAAGAAGAATTAAGCACAAGCTCAGCCTGCCCCCCAGAACCAGAAGAGGGCCTGAAGCAATCCTGCGCTTTTGCGGCCAGCTCCCAAAAAAGCGAGTTGAAAAATGGAGCTCAGGGGCACTGCAATTCACAAACCTGCAGAGTTTTAAATGATACCTCTCGTCCACAAATATATTAAGGGAAGGCAACGAAGAGGCTTTGAAAGCAAGGCAGAATTGCAGGAAACAGATTTCAGGAGGTAGATTCGAATCGCCTTGAAAGCACATGAAAAGCGGCAAAACGTGGACAATGATGCCCTTGGCCAAAAAGGGCGTATGCGTTTTTTCCTGAATATATTCAGGAAAAAACGCATACGCCCTTTTTGGCCAACCAAGCAACCTGCAAAGGCCAATCAGCGCTCCAAAGAAGTCTCGTTTCCCAGCGGGCAAAAAGGCCATGCGGAAAAAAGTGTCCAAACAAGAAATGCAGGACCGGCCATGGAGAAATGGGAGCCTTGCTACGCTGATGGGTGGGATGTAAATTGCCAACAGCCACTCAGGAGAAGTGTACGGTGTGTTCTGAAACATCTAAAAAACACAGCTTGGAGAGCATAGGGCACTTCCACTCATGGGCGTATAAATTGGGAAAACTAAAAATCAGCAAGACACAGGCACCCCAAAGTTTAAGGCTGCTCTGTTGACAAAAACCCCCACTTCATTACACCTTAAATATCCTAGGAAAGAGAAAAATGGATAAAGAAGTTGTGGTCCTCATGTACAATGGAATATCACTCAGCCAGGAAATCAACGTCATAAGGCTAGTAGCAGCACGATGAGTGGATTTAGGTACGACGATTCTAAGTGAAATAAGTCACACAGAAAAAGACACTTATCATAAGATATCACTTCTAGAGGGAATGTAGAACCGCTACACTTGAACTGAATTACAAAACAGAACAGAGTCACAGGTTTAGGAAACACACTATGGCTGCTGAACGGGAAAGGTGAGGTGGGGTGATGCATAAAACAAGGGTTTCAAATTAGCTCCGATACCGTTCCATAAACCCAATATGTAAGAGACAAGACCTATTCCTTTTTCAGTGAACTGGACTCAACACCCCCTATTCACCGCACAAGAATATATCTGACTAGTAAGAATCTTCAAACCTATGTATTGATATCTCTCTGTAAGTGAGTCAAGGGGGTGTAAAGCGGCATAAACACAGCCGTGAAAAGCAGCTAAACCCCATTATAAAAATAAATTACTTTTCAAAACCCGTGAAACAAAGACAGTGAAAGAGAGAGAAATTATTACAAAATTCGTTCAGGGGCTGTGATGCAACCTGGATTGACCATATCTAGACCCACAGCTGATTGAGACATAAGGGTGGACACTCTTGGGGCTGAGAGGTTCGGTGAGGTTGGGTGAGCCAACGCAGACCCTTTCAAGTAATACTGCATGGTACCCATCCCATGGGTCCCAAATCTCCAGGTTCAAGGGCATCTTCCTACGTCGAAAACAGGCATGAGAAACCCAGAAGATGGTACACCGTGTGATCGGGAAAGGTTTCTAAAACGCACCTCATTTCTCATCTCCTTTGCTCGGGTTCGCCATTCCAGCCGATTTACTAGCCATCTCCCTCCTTGGAGAATCAGCACCTTTAACCTCCTGTTCCGTACAGGTTGCAATTTGTCCTGAGGATGAACGGGAAGAGGGGGAACCAATGAGAGACTAGCTCTAGGTGTTGGGACAGGCACAGGTCACTCTATTTTCCCATCAGGAAGAAGAATTAAGCACAAGCTCAGCCTGCCCCCCAGAACCAGAAGAGGGCCTGAAGCAATCCTGCGCTTTTGCGGCCAGCTCCCAAAAAAGCGAGTTGAAAAATGGAGCTCAGGGGCACTGCAATTCACAAACCTGCAGAGTTTTAAATGATACCTCTCGTCCACAAATATATTAAGGGAAGGCAACGAAGAGGCTTTGAAAGCAAGGCAGAATTGCAGGAAACAGATTTCAGGAGGTAGATTCGAATCGCCTTGAAAGCACATGAAAAGCGGCAAAACGTGGACAATGATGCCCTTGGCCAAAAAGGGCGTATGCGTTTTTTCCTGAATATATTCAGGAAAAAACGCATACGCCCTTTTTGGCCAACCAAGCAACCTGGAAAGGCCAATCAGCGCTCCAAAGAAGTCTCGCTTCCCAGCGGGCAAAAGGGCCATGCGGAAAAAAGTGTCCAAACCAGAAATGCAGGACCGGCCATGGAGAAATGGGAGCCTTGCTACGCTGATGGGTGGGATGTAAATTGCCAACAGCCACTCTGGAGAAGTGTACGGTGTGTTCTGAAACATCTAAAAAACACAGCTTGGAGAGCATAGGGCACTTCCACTCATGGGCGTATAAATTGGGAAAACTAAAAATCAGCAAGACACAGGCACCCCAAAGTTTAGGGCTGCTCTGTTGACAAGAACCCCCACTTCATTACACCTTAAATATCCTAGGAAAGCGAAAAATGGATAAAGAAGTTGTGGTCCTCATGTACAATGGAATATCACTCAGCCATGAAATCCACGTCATAAGGCTAGTAGCAGCACGATGAGTGGATTTAGGTACGACGATTCTAAGTGAAATAAGTCACACAGAAAAAGACACTTATCATAAGATATCACTTAGAGAGGGAATGTAAAAACCGCTACACTTGAACTGAATTGCAAAACAGAACAGAGTCACACGTTTAGGAAACACACTATGGCTGCTGAACGGGAAAGGCGAGGTGGGGTGATGCATAAAACAAGGGTTTCAAATTAGCTCAGATACCGTTCCATAAACCCAATATGTAAGAGACAAGACCTATTCCTTTTTCAGTGAACTGGACTCAACACCCCCTATTCACCGCACAAGAATATATCTGACTAGTAAGAATCTTCAAACCTATGTATTGATATCTCTCCGTAAGTGAGTCAAGGGGGTGTAAAGCGGCATAAACACAGCTGTGAGAAGCAGCTAAACCCCATTATAAAAATAAATTACTTTTCAAAACCCGTGAAACAAAGACAGTGAAAGAGAGAGAAATTCTTACAAAATTCGTTCAGGGGCTGTGATGCAACCTGGATTGACCATATCTAGACCCACAGCTGATTGAGACATAAGGGTGGACACTCTTGGGGCTGAGAGGTTTGGTGAGGTTGGGTGAGCCAACGCAGACCCTTTCAAGTAATACTGCATGGTACCCATCCCATGGGTCCCAAATCTCCAGGTTCAAGGGCATCTTCCTACGTCGAAAACAGGCATGAGAAACCCAGAAGATGGTACACCGTGTGATCGGGAAAGGTTTCTAAAACGCACCTCATTTCTCATCTCCTTTGCTCGGGTTCGCCATTCCAGCCGATTTACTAGCCATCTCCCTCCTTGGAGAATCAGCACCTTTAACCTCCTGTTCCGTACAGGTTGCAATTTGTCCTGAGGATGAAGGGGAAGAGGGGGAACCAATGAGAGACTAGCTCTAGGTGTTGGGACAGGCACAGGTCACTCTATTTTCCCATCAGGAAGAAGAATTAAGCACAAGCTCAGCCTGCCCCCCAGAACCAGAAGAGGGCCTGAAGCAATCCTGCGCTTTTGCGGCCAGCTCCCAAAAAAGCGAGTTGAAAAATGGAGCTCAGGGGCACTGCAATTCACAAACCTGCAGAGTTTTAAATGATACCTCTCGTCCACAAATATATTAAGGGAAGGCAACGAAGAGGCTTTGAAAGCAAGGCAGAATTGCAGGAAACAGATTTCAGGAGGTAGATTCGAATCGCCTTGAAAGCACATGAAAAGCGGCAAAACGTGGACAATGATGCCCTTGGCCAAAAAGGGCGTATGCGTTTTTTCCTGAATATATTCAGGAAAAAACGCATACGCCCTTTTTGGCCAACCAAGCAACCTGCAAAGGCCAATCAGCGCTCCAAAGAAGTCTCGTTTCCCAGCGGGCAAAAGGGCCATGCGGAAAAAAGTGTCCAAACAAGAAATGCAGGACCGGCCATGGAGAAATGGGAGCCTTGCTACGCTGATGGGTGGGATGTAAATTGCCAACAGCCACTCAGGAGAAGTGTACGGTGTGTTCTGAAACATCTAAAAAACACAGCTTGGAGAGCATAGGGCACTTCCACTCATGGGCGTATAAATTGGGAAAACTAAAAATCAGCAAGACACAGGCACCCCAAAGTTTAAGGCTGCTCTGTTGACAAAAACCCCCACTTCATTACACCTTAAATATCCTAGGAAAGAGAAAAATGGATAAAGAAGTTGTGGTCCTCATGTACAATGGAATATCACTCAGCCATGAAATCCACGTCATAAGGCTAGTAGCAGCACGATGAGTGGATTTAGGTACGACGATTCTAAGTGAAATAAGTCACACAGAAAAAGACACTTATCATAAGATATCACTTCTAGAGGGAATGTAGAACCGCTACACTTGAACTGAATTACAAAACAGAACAGAGTCACAGGTTTAGGAAACACACTATGGCTGCTGAACGGGAAAGGTGAGGTGGGGTGATGCATAAAACAAGGGTTTCAAATTAGCTCCGATACCGTTCCATAAACCCAATATGTAAGAGACAAGACCTATTCCTTTTTCAGTGAACTGGACTCAACACCCCCTATTCACCGCACAAGAATATATCTGACTAGTAAGAATCTTCAAACCTATGTATTGATATCTCTCTGTAAGTGAGTCAAGGGGGTGTAAAGCGGCATAAACACAGCCGTGAAAAGCAGCTAAACCCCATTATAAAAATAAATTACTTTTCAAAACCCGTGAAACAAAGACAGTGAAAGAGAGAGAAATTATTACAAAATTCGTTCAGGGGCTGTGATGCAACCTGGATTGACCATATCTAGACCCACAGCTGATTGAGACATAAGGGTGGACACTCTTGGGGCTGAGAGGTTCGGTGAGGTTGGGTGAGCCAACGCAGACCCTTTCAAGTAATACTGCATGGTACCCATCCCATGGGTCCCAAATCTCCAGGTTCAAGGGCATCTTCCTACGTCGAAAACAGGCATGAGAAACCCAGAAGATGGTACACCGTGTGATCGGGAAAGGTTTCTAAAACGCACCTCATTTCTCATCTCCTTTGCTCGGGTTCGCCATTCCAGCCGATTTACTAGCCATCTCCCTCCTTGGAGAATCAGCACCTTTAACCTCCTGTTCCGTACAGGTTGCAATTTGTCCTGAGGATGAACGGGAAGAGGGGGAACCAATGAGAGACTAGCTCTAGGTGTTGGGACAGGCACAGGTCACTCTATTTTCCCATCAGGAAGAAGAATTAAGCACAAGCTCAGCCTGCCCCCCAGAACCAGAAGAGGGCCTGAAGCAATCCTGCGCTTTTGCGGCCAGCTCCCAAAAAAGCGAGTTGAAAAATGGAGCTCAGGGGCACTGCAATTCACAAACCTGCAGAGTTTTAAATGATACCTCTCGTCCACAAATATATTAAGGGAAGGCAACGAAGAGGCTTTGAAAGCAAGGCAGAATTGCAGGAAACAGATTTCAGGAGGTAGATTCGAATCGCCTTGAAAGCACATGAAAAGCGGCAAAACGTGGACAATGATGCCCTTGGCCAAAAAGGGCGTATGCGTTTTTTCCTGAATATATTCAGGAAAAAACGCATACGCCCTTTTTGGCCAACCAAGCAACCTGGAAAGGCCAATCAGCGCTCCAAAGAAGTCTCGCTTCCCAGCGGGCAAAAGGGCCATGCGGAAAAAAGTGTCCAAACCAGAAATGCAGGACCGGCCATGGAGAAATGGGAGCCTTGCTACGCTGATGGGTGGGATGTAAATTGCCAACAGCCACTCTGGAGAAGTGTACGGTGTGTTCTGAAACATCTAAAAAACACAGCTTGGAGAGCATAGGGCACTTCCACTCATGGGCGTATAAATTGGGAAAACTAAAAATCAGCAAGACACAGGCACCCCAAAGTTTAGGGCTGCTCTGTTGACAAGAACCCCCACTTCATTACACCTTAAATATCCTAGGAAAGAGAAAAATGGATAAAGAAGTTGTGGTCCTCATGTACAATGGAATATCACTCACCCATGAAATCAACGTCATAAGGCTAGTAGCAGCACGATGAGTGGATTTAGGTACGACGATTCAAAGTGAAATAAGTCACACAGAAAAAGACACTTATCATAAGATATCACTTAGAGAGGGAATGTAAAAACCGCTACACTTGAACTGAATTACAAAACAGAACAGAGTCACACGTTTAGAAAACACACTATGGCTGCTGAACGGGAAAGGTGAGGTGGGGTGATGCATAAAACAAGGGTTTCAAATTAGCTCCGATACCGTTCCATAAACCCAATATGTAAGAGACAAGACCTATTCCTTTTTCAGTGAACTGGACTCAACACCCCCTATTCACCGCACAAGAATATATCTGACTAGTAAGAATCTTCAAACCTATGTATTGATATCTCTCCGTAAGTGAGTCAAGGGGGTGTAAAGCGGCATAAACACAGCCGTGAAAAGCAGCTAAACCCCAATATAAAAATAAATTACTTTTCAAAACCCGTGAAACAAAGACAGTGAAAGAGAGAGAAATTCTTACAAAATTCGTTCAGGGGCTGTGATGCAACCTGGATTGACCATATCTAGACCCACAGCTGATTGAGACATAAGGGTGGACACTCTTGGGGCTGAGAGGTTCGGTGAGGTTGGGTGAGCCAACGCAGACCCTTTCAAGTAATACTGCATGGTACCCATCCCATGGGTCCCAAATCTCCAGGTTCAAGGGCATCTTCCTACGTCGAAAACAGGCATGAGAAACCCAGAAGATGGTACACCGTGTGATCGGGAAAGGTTTCTAAAACGCACCCCATTTCTCATCTCCTTTGCTCGGGTTCGCCATTCCAGCCGATTTACTAGCCATCTCCCTCCTTGGAGAATCAGCACCTTTAAC
Organism: Balaenoptera acutorostrata; assembly: GCF_949987535.1. Taxonomy (NCBI): domain Eukaryota; kingdom Metazoa; phylum Chordata; class Mammalia; order Artiodactyla; family Balaenopteridae; genus Balaenoptera; species Balaenoptera acutorostrata. The sequence continues at coordinate 380,293 of NW_026645608.1, forward strand.
CTCCTGTTCCGTACAGGTTGCAATTTGTCCTGAGGATGAACGGGAAGAGGGGGAACCAATGAGAGACTAGCTCTAGGTGTTGGGACAGGCACAGGTCACTCTATTTTCCCATCAGGAAGAAGAATTAAGCACAAGCTCAGCCTGCCCCCCAGAACCAGAAGAGGGCCTGAAGCAATCCTGCGCTTTTGCGGCCAGCTCCCAAAAAAGCGAGTTGAAAAATGGAGCTCAGGGGCACTGCAATTCACAAACCTGCACAGTTTTAAATGATACCTCTCGTCCACAAATATACTAAGGGAAGGCAACGAAGAGGCTTTGAAAGCAAGGCAGAATTGCAGGAAACAGATTTCAGGAGGTAGATTCGAATCGCCTTGAAAGCACATGAAAAGCGGCAAAACGTGGACAATGATGCCCTTGGCCAAAAAGGGCGTATGCGTTTTTTCCTGAATATATTCAGGAAAAAACGCATACGCCCTTTTTGGCCAACCAAGCAACCTGGAAAGGCCAATCAGCGCTCCAAAGAAGTCTCGCTTCCCAGCGGGCAAAAGGGCCATGCGGAAAAAAGTGTCCAAACCAGAAATGCAGGACCGGCCATGGAGAAATGGGAGCCTTGCTACGCTGATGGGTGGGATGTAAATTGCCAACAGCCACTCTGGAGAAGTGTACGGTGTGTTCTGAAACATCTAAAAAACACAGCTTGGAGAGCATAGGGCACTTCCACTCATGGGCGTATAAATTGGGAAAACTAAAAATCAGCAAGACACAGGCACCCCAAAGTTTAGGGCTGCTCTGTTGACAAGAACCCCCACTTCATTACACCTTAAATATCCTAGGAAAGAGAAAAATGGATAAAGAAGTTGTGGTCCTCATGTACAATGGAATATCACTCACCCATGAAATCAACGTCATAAGGCTAGTAGCAGCACGATGAGTGGATTTAGGTACGACGATTCTAAGTGAAATAAGTCACACAGAAAAAGACACTTATCATAAGATATCACTTAGAGAGGGAATGTAAAAACCGCTACACTTGAACTGAATTACAAAACAGAACAGAGTCACACGTTTAGAAAACACACTATGGCTGCTGAACGGGAAAGGTGAGGTGGGGTGATGCATAAAACAAGGGTTTCAAATTAGCTCCGATACCGTTCCATAAACCCAATATGTAAGAGACAAGACCTATTCCTTTTTCAGTGAACTGGACTCAACACCCCCTATTCACCGCACAAGAATATATCTGACTAGTAAGAATCTTCAAACCTATGTATTGATATCTCTCCATAAGTGAGTCAAGGGGGTGTAAAGCGGCATAAACACAGCCGTGAAAAGCAGCTAAACCCCAATATAAAAATAAATTACTTTTCAAAACCCGTGAAACAAAGACAGTGAAAGAGAGAGAAATTCTTACAAAATTCGTTCAGGGGCTGTGATGCAACCTGGATTGACCATATCTAGACCCACAGCTGATTGAGACATAAGGGTGGACACTCTTGGGGCTGAGAGGTTCGGTGAGGTTGGGTGAGCCAACGCAGACCCTTTCAAGTAATACTGCATGGTACCCATCCCATGGGTCCCAAATCTCCAGGTTCAAGGGCATCTTCCTACGTCGAAAACAGGCATGAGAAACCCAGAAGATGGTACACCGTGTGATCGGGAAAGGTTTCTAAATCGCACCTCATTTCTCATCTCCTTTGCTCGGGTTCGCCATTCCAGCCGATTTACTAGCCATCTCGCTCCTTGGAGAATCAGCACCTTTAACCTCCTGTTCCGTACAGGTTGCAATTTGTCCTGAGGATGAACGGGAAGAGGGGGAACCAATGAGAGACTAGCTCTAGGTGTTGGGACAGGCACAGGTCACTCTATTTTCCCATCAGGAAGAAGAATTAAGCACAAGCTCAGCCTGCCCCCCAGAACCAGAAGAGGGCCTGAAGCAATCCTGCGCTTTGGCGGCCAGCTCCCAAAAAAGCGAGTTGAAAAATGGAGCTCAGGGGCACTGCAATTCACAAACCTGCACAGTTTTAAATGATACCCCTCGTCCACAAATATACTAAGGGAAGGCAACGAAGAGGCTTTGAAAGCAAGGCAGAATTGCAGGAAACAGATTTCAGGAGGTAGATTCGAATCGCCTTGAAAGCACATGAAAAGCGGCAAAACGTGGACAATGATGCCCTTGGCCAAAAAGGGCGTATGCGTTTTTTCCTGAATATATTCAGGAAAAAACGCATACGCCCTTTTTGGCCAACCAAGCAACCTGGAAAGGCCAATCAGCGCTCCAAAGAAGTCTCGCTTCCCAGCGGGCAAAAGGGCCATGCGGAAAAAAGTGTCCAAACCAGAAATGCAGGACCGGCCATGGAGAAATGGGAGCCTTGCTACGCTGATGGGTGGGATGTAAATTGCCAACAGCCACTCTGGAGAAGTGTACGGTGTGTTCTGAAACATCTAAAAAACACAGCTTGGAGAGCATAGGGCACTTCCACTCATGGGCGTATAAATTGGGAAAACTAAAAATCAGCAAGACACAGGCACCCCAAAGTTTAGGGCTGCTCTGTTGACAAGAACCCCCACTTCATTACACCTTAAATATCCTAGGAAAGAGAAAAATGGATAAAGAAGTTGTGGTCCTCATGTACAATGGAATATCACTCACCCATGAAATCCACGTCATAAGGCTAGTAGCAGCACGATGAGTGGATTTAGGTACGACGATTCTAAGTGAAATAAGTCACACAGAAAAAGACACTTATCATAAGATATCACTTAGAGAGGGAATGTAAAAACCGCTACACTTGAACTGAATTACAAAACAGAACAGAGTCACACGTTTAGAAAACACACTATGGCTGCTGAACGGGAAAGGTGAGGTGGGGTGATGCATAAAACAAGGGTTTCAAATTAGCTCCGATACCGTTCCATAAACCCAATATGTAAGAGACAAGACATATTCCTTTTTCAGTGAACTGGACTCAACACCCCCTATTCACCGCACAAGAATATATCTGACTAGTAAGAATCTTCAAACCTATGTATTGATATCTCTCCGTAAGTGAGTCAAGGGTGTGTAAAGCGGCATAAACACAGCCGTGAAAAGCAGCTAAACCCCAATATAAAAATAAATTACTTTTCAAAACCCGTGAAACAAAGACAGTGAAAGAGAGAGAAATTCTTACAAAATTCGTTCAGGGGCTGTGATGCAACCTGGATTGACCATATCTAGACCCACAGCTGATTGAGACATAAGGGTGGACACTCTTGGGGCTGAGAGGTTCGGTGAGGTTGGGTGAGCCAACGCAGACCCTTTCAAGTAATACTGCATGGTACCCATCCCATGGGTCCCAAATCTCCAGGTTCAAGGGCATCTTCCTACGTCGAAAACAGGCATGAGAAACCCAGAAGATGGTACACCGTGTGATCGGGAAAGGTTTCTAAAACGCACCTCATTTCTCATCTCCTTTGCTCGGGTTCGCCATTCCGGCCGATTTACTAGCCATCTCCCTCCTTGGAGAATCAGCACCTTTAACCTCCTGTTCCGTACAGGTTGCAATTTGTCCTGAGGATGAAGGGGAAGAGGGGGAACCAATGAGAGACTAGCTCTAGGTGTTGGGACAGGCACAGGTCACTCTATTTTCCCATCAGGAAGAAGAATTAAGCACAAGCTCAGCCTGCCCCCCAGAACCAGAAGAGGGCCTGAAGCAATCCTGCGCTTTGGCGGCCAGCTCCCAAAAAAGCGAGTTGAAAAATGGAGCTCAGGGGCACTGCAATTCACAAACCTGCAGAGTTTTAAATGATACCTCTCGTCCACAAATATACTAAGGGAAGGCAACGAAGAGGCTTTGAAAGCAAGGCAGAATTGCAGGAAACAGATTTCAGGAGGTAGATTCGAATCGCCTTGAAAGCACATGAAAAGCGGCAAAACGTGGACAATGATGCCCTTGGCCAAAAAGGGCGTATGCGTTTTTTCCTGAATATATTCAGGAAAAAACGCATACGCCCTTTTTGGCCAACCAAGCAACCTGGAAAGGCCAATCAGCGCTCCAAAGAAGTCTCGCTTCCCAGCGGGCAAAAGGGCCATGCGGAAAAAAGTGTCCAAACCAGAAATGCAGGACCGGCCATGGAGAAATGGGAGACTTGCTACGCTGATGGGTGGAATGTAAATTGCCAACAGCCACTCTGGAGAAGTGTACGGTGTGTTCTGAAACATCTAAAAAACACAGCTTGTAGAGCATAGGGCACTTCCACTCATGGGCGTATAAATTGGGAAAACTAAAAATCAGCAAGACACAGGCACCCCAAAGTTTAGGGCTGCTCTGTTGACAAGAACCCCCACTTCATTACACCTTAAATATCCTAGGAAAGAGAAAAATGGATAAAGAAGTTGTGGTCCTCATGTACAATGGAATATCACTCACCCATGAAATCAACGTCATAAGGCTAGTAGCAGCACGATGAGTGGATTTAGGTACGACGATTCTAAGTGAAATAAGTCACACAGAAAAAGACACTTATCATAAGATATCACTTAGAGAGGGAATGTAAAAACCGCTACACTTGAACTGAATTACAAAACAGAACAGAGTCACACGTTTAGAAAACACACTATGGCTGCTGAACGGGAAAGGTGAGGTGGGGTGATGCATAAAACAAGGGTTTCAAATTAGCTCCGATACCGTTCCATAAACCCAATATGTAAGAGACAAGACCTATTCCTTTTTCAGTGAACTGGACTCAACACCCCCTATTCACCGCACAAGAATATATCTGACTAGTAAGAATCTTCAAACCTATGTATTGATATCTCTCCGTAAGTGAGTCAAGGGGGTGTAAAGCGGCATAAACACAGCCGTGAAAAGCAGCTAAACCCCAATATAAAAATAAATTACTTTTCAAAACCCGTGAAACTAAGACAGTGAAAGAGAGAGAAATTCTTACAAAATTCGTTCAGGGGCTGTGATGCAACCTGGATTGACCATATCTAGACCCACAGCTGATTGAGACATAAGGGTGGACACTCTTGGGGCTGAGAGGTTCGGTGAGGTTGGGTGAGCCAACGCAGACCCTTTCAAGTAATACTGCATGGTACCCATCCCATGGGTCCCAAATCTCCAGGTTCAAGGGCATCTTCCTACGTCGAAAACAGGCATGAGAAACCCAGAAGATGGTACACCGTGTGATCGGGAAAGGTTTCTAAAACGCACCCCATTTCTCATCTCCTTTGCTCGGGTTCGCCATTCCGGCCGATTTACTAGCCATCTCCCTCCTTGGAGAATCAGCACCTTTAACCTCCTGTTCCGTACAGGTTGCAATTTGTCCTGAGGATGAAGGGGAAGAGGGGGAACCAATGAGAGACTAGCTCTAGGTGTTGGGACAGGCACAGGTCACTCTATTTTCCCATCAGGAAGAAGAATTAAGCACAAGCTCAGCCTGCCCCCCAGAACCAGAAGAGGGCCTGAAGCAATCCTGCGCTTTGGCGGCCAGCTCCCAAAAAAGCGAGTTGAAAAATGGAGCTCAGGGGCACTGCAATTCACAAACCTGCAGAGTTTTAAATGATACCTCTCGTCCACAAATATACTAAGGGAAGGCAACGAAGAGGCTTTGAAAGCAAGGCAGAATTGCAGGAAACAGATTTCAGGAGGTAGATTCGAATCGCCTTGAAAGCACATGAAAAGCGGCAAAACGTGGACAATGATGCCCTTGGCCAAAAAGGGCGTATGCGTTTTTTCCTGAATATATTCAGGAAAAAACGCATACGCCCTTTTTGGCCAACCAAGCAACCTGGAAAGGCCAATCAGCGCTCCAAAGAAGTCTCGCTTCCCAGCGGGCAAAAGGGCCATGCGGAAAAAAGTGTCCAAACCAGAAATGCAGGACCGGCCATGGAGAAATGGGAGCCTTGCTACGCTGATGGGTGGGATGTAAATTGCCAACAGCCACTCTGGAGAAGTGTACGGTGTGTTCTGAAACATCTAAAAAACACAGCTTGGAGAGCATAGGGAACTTCCACTCATGGGCGTATAAATTGGGAAAACTAAAAATCAGCAAGACATAGGCACCCCAAAGTTTAGGGCTGCTCTGTTGACAAGAACCCCCACTTCATTACACCTTAAATATCCTAGGAAAGAGAAAAATGGATAAAGAAGTTAGGGTCCTCATGTACAATGGAATATCACTCAGCCATGAAATCAACGTCATAAGGCTAGTAGCAGCACGATGAGTGGATTTAGGTACGACGATTCTAAGTGAAATAAGTCACACAGAAAAAGACACTTATCATAAGATATCACTTAGAGAGGGAATGTAAAAACCGCTACACTTGAACTGAATTACAAAACAGAACAGAGTCACACGTTTAGAAAACACACTATGGCTGCTGAACGGGAAAGGTGAGGTGGGGTGATGCATAAAACAAGGGTTTCAAATTAGCTCCGATACCGTTCCATAAACCCAATATGTAAGAGACAAGACCTATTCCTTTTTCAGTGAACTGGACTCAACACCCCTTATTCACCGCACAAGAATATATCTGACTAGTAAGAATCTTCAAACCTATGTATTGATATCTCTCTGTAAGTGAGTCAAGGTGGTGTAAAGCGGCATAAACACAGCCGTGAAAAGCAGCTAAACCCCATTATAAAAATAAATTACTCTTCAAAACCCGTGAAACAAAGACAGTGAAAGAGAGAGAAATTCTTACAAAATTCGTTCAGGGGCTGTGATGCAACCTGGATTGACCATATCTAGACCCACAGCTGATTGAGACATAAGGGTGGACACTCTTGGGGCTGAGAGGTTCGGTGAGGTTGGGTGAGCCAACGCAGACCCTTTCAAGTAATACTGCATGGTACCCATCCCATGGGTCCCAAATCTCCAGGTTCAAGGGCATCTTCCTACGTCGAAAACAGGCATGAGAAACCCAGAAGATGGTACACCGTGTGATCGGGAAAGGTTTCTAAAACGCACCTCATTTCTCATCTCCTTTGCTCGGGTTCGCCATTCCAGCCGATTTACTAGCCATCTCCCTCCTTGGAGAATCAGCACCTTTAACCTCCTGTTCCGTACAGGTTGCAATTTGTCCTGAGGATGAAGGGGAAGAGGGGGAACCAATGAGAGACTAGCTCTAGGTGTTGGGACAGGCACAGGTCACTCTATTTTCCCATCAGGAAGAAGAATTAAGCACAAGCTCAGCCTGCCCCCCAGAACCAGAAGAGGGCCTGAAGCAATCCTGCGCTTTGGCGGCCAGCTCCCAAAAAAGCGAGTTGAAAAATGGAGCTCAGGGGCACTGCAATTCACAAACCTGCACAGTTTTAAATGATACCTCTCGTCCACAAATATACTAAGGGAAGGCAACGAAGAGGCTTTGAAAGCAAGGCAGAATTGCAGGAAACAGATTTCAGGAGGTAGATTCGAATCGCCTTGAAAGCACATGAAAAGCGGCAAAACGTGGACAATGATGCCCTTGGCCAAAAAGGGCGTATGCGTTTTTTCCTGAATATATTCAGGAAAAAACGCATACGCCCTTTTTGGCCAACCAAGCAACCTGGAAAGGCCAATCAGCGCTCCAAAGAAGTCTCGCTTCCCAGTGGGCAAAAGGGCCATGCGGAAAAAAGTGTCCAAACCAGAAATGCAGGACCGGCCATGGAGAAATGGGAGCCTTGCTACGCTGATGGGTGGGATGTAACTTGCCAACAGCCACTCTGGAGAAGTGTACGGTGTGTTCGGAAACATCTAAAAAACACAGCTTGGAGAGCATAGGGCACTTCCACTCATGGGCGTATAAATTGGGAAAACTAAAAATCAGCAAGACACAGGCACCCCAAAGTTTAGGGCTGCTCTGTTGACAAGAACCCCCACTTCATTACACCTGAAATATCCTAGGAAAGAGAAAAATGGATAAAGAAGTTGTGGTCCTCATGTACAATGGAATATCACTCAGCCATGAAATCCACGTCATAAGGCTAGTAGCAGCACGATGAGTGGATTTAGGTACGACGATTCTAAGTGAAATAAGTCACACAGAAAAAGACACTTATCATAAGATATCACTTAGAGAGGGAATGTAAAAACCGCTACACTTGAACTGAATTACAAAACAGAACAGAGTCACACGTTTAGAAAACACACTATGGCTGCTGAACGGGAAAGGTGAGGTGGGGTGATGCATAAAACAAGGGTTTCAAATTAGCTCCGATACCGTTCCATAAACCCAATATGTAACAGACAAGACCTATTCCTTTTTCAGTGAACTGGACTCAACACCCCCTATTCACCGCACAAGAATATATCTGACTAGTAAGAATCTTCAAACCTATGTATTGATATCTCTCCGTAAGTGAGTCAAGGGGGTGTAAAGCGGCATAAACACAGCCGTGAAAAGCAGCTAAACCCCAATATAAAAATAAATTACTTTTCAAAACCCGTGAAACTAAGACAGTGAAAGAGAGAGAAATTCTTACAAAATTCGTTCAGGGGCTGTGATGCAACCTGGATTGACCATATCTAGACCCACAGCTGATTGAGACATAAGGGTGGACACTCTTGGGGCTGAGAGGTTCGGTGAGGTTGGGTGAGCCAACGCAGACCCTTTCAAGTAATACTGCATGGTACCCATCCCATGGGTCCCAAATCTCCAGGTTCAAGGGCATCTTCCTACGTCGAAAACAGGCATGAGAAACCCAGAAGATGGTACACCGTGTGATCGGGAAAGGTTTCTAAAACGCACCCCATTTCTCATCTCCTTTGCTCGGGTTCGCCATTCCGGCCGATTTACTAGCCATCTCCCTCCTTGGAGAATCAGCACCTTTAACCTCCTGTTCCGTACAGGTTGCAATTTGTCCTGAGGATGAAGGGGAAGAGGGGGAACCAATGAGAGACTAGCTCTAGGTGTTGGGACAGGCACAGGTCACTCTATTTTCCCATCAGGAAGAAGAATTAAGCACAAGCTCAGCCTGCCCCCCAGAACCAGAAGAGGGCCTGAAGCAATCCTGCGCTTTGGCGGCCAGCTCCCAAAAAAGCGAGTTGAAAAATGGAGCTCAGGGGCACTGCAATTCACAAACCTGCAGAGTTTTAAATGATACCTCTCGTCCACAAATATACTAAGGGAAGGCAACGAAGAGGCTTTGAAAGCAAGGCAGAATTGCAGGAAACAGATTTCAGGAGGTAGATTCGAATCGCCTTGAAAGCACATGAAAAGCGGCAAAACGTGGACAATGATGCCCTTGGCCAAAAAGGGCGTATGCGTTTTTTCCTGAATATATTCAGGAAAAAACGCATACGCCCTTTTTGGCCAACCAAGCAACCTGGAAAGGCCAATCAGCGCTCCAAAGAAGTCTCGCTTCCCAGCGGGCAAAAGGGCCATGCGGAAAAAAGTGTCCAAACCAGAAATGCAGGACCGGCCATGGAGAAATGGGAGCCTTGCTACGCTGATGGGTGGGATGTAAATTGCCAACAGCCACTCTGGAGAAGTGTACGGTGTGTTCTGAAACATCTAAAAAACACAGCTTGGAGAGCATAGGGAACTTCCACTCATGGGCGTATAAATTGGGAAAACTAAAAATCAGCAAGACATAGGCACCCCAAAGTTTAGGGCTGCTCTGTTGACAAGAACCCCCACTTCATTACACCTTAAATATCCTAGGAAAGAGAAAAATGGATAAAGAAGTTAGGGTCCTCATGTACAATGGAATATCACTCAGCCATGAAATCAACGTCATAAGGCTAGTAGCAGCACGATGAGTGGATTTAGGTACGACGATTCTAAGTGAAATAAGTCACACAGAAAAAGACACTTATCATAAGATATCACTTAGAGAGGGAATGTAAAAACCGCTACACTTGAACTGAATTACAAAACAGAACAGAGTCACACGTTTAGAAAACACACTATGGCTGCTGAACGGGAAAGGTGAGGTGGGGTGATGCATAAAACAAGGGTTTCAAATTAGCTCCGATACCGTTCCATAAACCCAATATGTAAGAGACAAGACCTATTCCTTTTTCAGTGAACTGGACTCAACACCCCTTATTCACCGCACAAGAATATATCTGACTAGTAAGAATCTTCAAACCTATGTATTGATATCTCTCTGTAAGTGAGTCAAGGTGGTGTAAAGCGGCATAAACACAGCCGTGAAAAGCAGCTAAACCCCATTATAAAAATAAATTACTCTTCAAAACCCGTGAAACAAAGACAGTGAAAGAGAGAGAAATTCTTACAAAATTCGTTCAGGGGCTGTGATGCAACCTGGATTGACCATATCTAGACCCACAGCTGATTGAGACATAAGGGTGGACACTCTTGGGGCTGAGAGGTTCGGTGAGGTTGGGTGAGCCAACGCAGACCCTTTCAAGTAATACTGCATGGTACCCATCCCATGGGTCCCAAATCTCCAGGTTCAAGGGCATCTTCCTACGTCGAAAACAGGCATGAGAAACCCAGAAGATGGTACACCGTGTGATCGGGAAAGGTTTCTAAAACGCACCTCATTTCTCATCTCCTTTGCTCGGGTTCGCCATTCCAGCCGATTTACTAGCCATCTCCCTCCTTGGAGAATCAGCACCTTTAACCTCCTGTTCCGTACAGGTTGCAATTTGTCCTGAGGATGAAGGGGAAGAGGGGGAACCAATGAGAGACTAGCTCTAGGTGTTGGGACAGGCACAGGTCACTCTATTTTCCCATCAGGAAGAAGAATTAAGCACAAGCTCAGCCTGCCCCCCAGAACCAGAAGAGGGCCTGAAGCAATCCTGCGCTTTGGCGGCCAGCTCCCAAAAAAGCGAGTTGAAAAATGGAGCTCAGGGGCACTGCAATTCACAAACCTGCACAGTTTTAAATGATACCTCTCGTCCACAAATATACTAAGGGAAGGCAACGAAGAGGCTTTGAAAGCAAGGCAGAATTGCAGGAAACAGATTTCAGGAGGTAGATTCGAATCGCCTTGAAAGCACATGAAAAGCGGCAAAACGTGGACAATGATGCCCTTGGCCAAAAAGGGCGTATGCGTTTTTTCCTGAATATATTCAGGAAAAAACGCATACGCCCTTTTTGGCCAACCAAGCAACCTGGAAAGGCCAATCAGCGCTCCAAAGAAGTCTCGCTTCCCAGTGGGCAAAAGGGCCATGCGGAAAAAAGTGTCCAAACCAGAAATGCAGGACCGGCCATGGAGAAATGGGAGCCTTGCTACGCTGATGGGTGGGATGTAACTTGCCAACAGCCACTCTGGAGAAGTGTACGGTGTGTTCGGAAACATCTAAAAAACACAGCTTGGAGAGCATAGGGCACTTCCACTCATGGGCGTATAAATTGGGAAAACTAAAAATCAGCAAGACACAGGCACCCCAAAGTTTAGGGCTGCTCTGTTGACAAGAACCCCCACTTCATTACACCTGAAATATCCTAGGAAAGAGAAAAATGGATAAAGAAGTTGTGGTCCTCATGTACAATGGAATATCACTCAGCCATGAAATCCACGTCATAAGGCTAGTAGCAGCACGATGAGTGGATTTAGGTACGACGATTCTAAGTGAAATAAGTCACACAGAAAAAGACACTTATCATAAGATATCACTTAGAGAGGGAATGTAAAAACCGCTACACTTGAACTGAATTACAAAACAGAACAGAGTCACACGTTTAGAAAACACACTATGGCTGCTGAACGGGAAAGGTGAGGTGGGGTGATGCATAAAACAAGGGTTTCAAATTAGCTCCGATACCGTTCCATAAACCCAATATGTAACAGACAAGACCTATTCCTTTTTCAGTGAACTGGACTCAACACCCCCTATTCACCGCACAAGAATATATCTGACTAGTAAGAATCTTCAAACCTATGTATTGATATCTCTCCGTAAGTGAGTCAAGGGGGTGTAAAGCGGCATAAACACAGCCGTGAAAAGCAGCTAAACCCCAATATAAAAATAAATTACTTTTCAAAACCCGTGAAACTAAGACAGTGAAAGAGAGAGAAATTCTTACAAAATTCGTTCAGGGGCTGTGATGCAACCTGGATTGACCATATCTAGACCCACAGCTGATTGAGACATAAGGGTGGACACTCTTGGGGCTGAGAGGTTCGGTGAGGTTGGGTGAGCCAACGCAGACCCTTTCAAGTAATACTGCATGGTACCCATCCCATGGGTCCCAAATCTCCAGGTTCAAGGGCATCTTCCTACGTCGAAAACAGGCATGAGAAACCCAGAAGATGGTACACCGTGTGATCGGGAAAGGTTTCTAAAACGCACCCCATTTCTCATCTCCTTTGCTCGGGTTCGCCATTCCGGCCGATTTACTAGCCATCTCCCTCCTTGGAGAATCAGCACCTTTAACCTCCTGTTCCGTACAGGTTGCAATTTGTCCTGAGGATGAAGGGGAAGAGGGGGAACCAATGAGAGACTAGCTCTAGGTGTTGGGACAGGCACAGGTCACTCTATTTTCCCATCAGGAAGAAGAATTAAGCACAAGCTCAGCCTGCCCCCCAGAACCAGAAGAGGGCCTGAAGCAATCCTGCGCTTTGGCGGCCAGCTCCCAAAAAAGCGAGTTGAAAAATGGAGCTCAGGGGCACTGCAATTCACAAACCTGCAGAGTTTTAAATGATACCTCTCGTCCACAAATATACTAAGGGAAGGCAACGAAGAGGCTTTGAAAGCAAGGCAGAATTGCAGGAAACAGATTTCAGGAGGTAGATTCGAATCGCCTTGAAAGCACATGAAAAGCGGCAAAACGTGGACAATGATGCCCTTGGCCAAAAAGGGCGTATGCGTTTTTTCCTGAATATATTCAGGAAAAAACGCATACGCCCTTTTTGGCCAACCAAGCAACCTGGAAAGGCCAATCAGCGCTCCAAAGAAGTCTCGCTTCCCAGCGGGCAAAAGGGCCATGCGGAAAAAAGTGTCCAAACCAGAAATGCAGGACCGGCCATGGAGAAATGGGAGCCTTGCTACGCTGATGGGTGGGATGTAAATTGCCAACAGCCACTCTGGAGAAGTGTACGGTGTGTTCTGAAACATCTAAAAAACACAGCTTGGAGAGCATAGGGAACTTCCACTCATGGGCGTATAAATTGGGAAAACTAAAAATCAGCAAGACATAGGCACCCCAAAGTTTAGGGCTGCTCTGTTGACAAGAACCCCCACTTCATTACACCTTAAATATCCTAGGAAAGAGAAAAATGGATAAAGAAGTTAGGGTCCTCATGTACAATGGAATATCACTCAGCCATGAAATCAACGTCATAAGGCTAGTAGCAGCACGATGAGTGGATTTAGGTACGACGATTCTAAGTGAAATAAGTCACACAGAAAAAGACACTTATCATAAGATATCACTTAGAGAGGGAATGTAAAAACCGCTACACTTGAACTGAATTACAAAACAGAACAGAGTCACACGTTTAGAAAACACACTATGGCTGCTGAACGGGAAAGGTGAGGTGGGGTGATGCATAAAACAAGGGTTTCAAATTAGCTCCGATACCGTTCCATAAACCCAATATGTAAGAGACAAGACCTATTCCTTTTTCAGTGAACTGGACTCAACACCCCTTATTCACCGCACAAGAATATATCTGACTAGTAAGAATCTTCAAACCTATGTATTGATATCTCTCTGTAAGTGAGTCAAGGTGGTGTAAAGCGGCATAAACACAGCCGTGAAAAGCAGCTAAACCCCATTATAAAAATAAATTACTCTTCAAAACCCGTGAAACAAAGACAGTGAAAGAGAGAGAAATTCTTACAAAATTCGTTCAGGGGCTGTGATGCAACCTGGATTGACCATATCTAGACCCACAGCTGATTGAGACATAAGGGTGGACACTCTTGGGGCTGAGAGGTTCGGTGAGGTTGGGTGAGCCAACGCAGACCCTTTCAAGTAATACTGCATGGTACCCATCCCATGGGTCCCAAATCTCCAGGTTCAAGGGCATCTTCCTACGTCGAAAACAGGCATGAGAAACCCAGAAGATGGTACACCGTGTGATCGGGAAAGGTTTCTAAAACGCACCTCATTTCTCATCTCCTTTGCTCGGGTTCGCCATTCCAGCCGATTTACTAGCCATCTCCCTCCTTGGAGAATCAGCACCTTTAACCTCCTGTTCCGTACAGGTTGCAATTTGTCCTGAGGATGAAGGGGAAGAGGGGGAACCAATGAGAGACTAGCTCTAGGTGTTGGGACAGGCACAGGTCACTCTATTTTCCCATCAGGAAGAAGAATTAAGCACAAGCTCAGCCTGCCCCCCAGAACCAGAAGAGGGCCTGAAGCAATCCTGCGCTTTGGCGGCCAGCTCCCAAAAAAGCGAGTTGAAAAATGGAGCTCAGGGGCACTGCAATTCACAAACCTGCACAGTTTTAAATGATACCTCTCGTCCACAAATATACTAAGGGAAGGCAACGAAGAGGCTTTGAAAGCAAGGCAGAATTGCAGGAAACAGATTTCAGGAGGTAGATTCGAATCGCCTTGAAAGCACATGAAAAGCGGCAAAACGTGGACAATGATGCCCTTGGCCAAAAAGGGCGTATGCGTTTTTTCCTGAATATATTCAGGAAAAAACGCATACGCCCTTTTTGGCCAACCAAGCAACCTGGAAAGGCCAATCAGCGCTCCAAAGAAGTCTCGCTTCCCAGTGGGCAAAAGGGCCATGCGGAAAAAAGTGTCCAAACCAGAAATGCAGGACCGGCCATGGAGAAATGGGAGCCTTGCTACGCTGATGGGTGGGATGTAACTTGCCAACAGCCACTCTGGAGAAGTGTACGGTGTGTTCGGAAACATCTAAAAAACACAGCTTGGAGAGCATAGGGCACTTCCACTCATGGGCGTATAAATTGGGAAAACTAAAAATCAGCAAGACACAGGCACCCCAAAGTTTAGGGCTGCTCTGTTGACAAGAACCCCCACTTCATTACACCTGAAATATCCTAGGAAAGAGAAAAATGGATAAAGAAGTTGTGGTCCTCCTGTACAATGGAATATCACTCAGCCATGAAATCAACGTCATAAGGCTAGTAGCAGCACGATGAGTGGATTTAGGTACGACGATTCTAAGTGAAATAAGTCACACAGAAAAAGACACTTATCATAAGATATCACTTATAGAGGGAATGTAAAAACCGCTACACTTGAACTGAATTGCAAAACAGAACAGAGTCACACGTTTAGAAAACACACTATGGCTGCTGAACGGGAAAGGTGAGGTGGGGTGATGCATAAAACAAGGGTTTCAAATTAGCTCCGATACCGTTCCATAAACCCAATATGTAATAGACAAGACCGATTCCTTGCTCAGTGAACTGGACTCAACACCCCCTATTCACCGCACAAGAATATATCTGACTAGTAAGAATCTTCAAACCTATGTATTGATATCTCTCCGTAAGTGAGTCAAGGGTGTGTAAAGCGGCATAAACACAGCCGTGAAAAGCAGCTAAACCCCAATATAAAAATAAATTACTTTTCAAAACCCGTGAAACAAAGACAGTGAAAGAGAGAGAAATTCTTACAAAATTCGTTCAGGGGCTGTGATGCAACCTGGATTGACCATATCTAGACCCACAGCTGATTGAGACATAAGGGTGGACACTCTTGGGGCTGAGAGGTTCGGTGAGGTTGGGTGAGCCAACGCAGACCCTTTCAAGTAATACTGCATGGTACCCATCCCATGGGTCCCAAATCTCCAGGTTCAAGGGCATCTTCCTACGTCGAAAACAGGCATGAGAAACCCAGAAGATGGTACACCGTGTGATCGGGAAAGGTTTCTAAAACGCACCTCATTTCTCATCTCCTTTGCTCGGGTTCGCCATTCCGGCCGATTTACTAGCCATCTCCCTCCTTGGAGAATCAGCACCTTTAACCTCCTGTTCCGTACAGGTTGCAATTTGTCCTGAGGATGAAGGGGAAGAGGGGGAACCAATGAGAGACTAGCTCTAGGTGTTGGGACAGGCACAGGTCACTCTATTTTCCCATCAGGAAGAAGAATTAAGCACAAGCTCAGCCTGCCCCCCAGAACCAGAAGAGGGCCTGAAGCAATCCTGCGCTTTGGCGGCCAGCTCCCAAAAAAGCGAGTTGAAAAATGGAGCTCAGGGGCACTGCAATTCAGAAACCTGCAGAGTTTTAAATGATACCTCTCGTCCACAAATATACTAAGGGAAGGCAACGAAGAGGCTTTGAAAGCAAGGCAGAATTGCAGGAAACAGATTTCAGGAGGTAGATTCGAATCGCCTTGAAAGCACATGAAAAGCGGCAAAACGTGGACAATGATGCCCTTGGCCAAAAAGGGCGTATGCGTTTTTTCCTGAATATATTCAGGAAAAAACGCATACGCCCTTTTTGGCCAACCAAGCAACCTGGAAAGGCCAATCAGCGCTCCAAAGAAGTCTCGCTTCCCAGCGGGCAAAAGGGCCATGCGGAAAAAAGTGTCCAAACCAGAAATGCAGGACCGGCCATGGAGAAATGGGAGACTTGCTACGCTGATGGGTGGAATGTAAATTGCCAACAGCCACTCTGGAGAAGTGTACGGTGTGTTCTGAAACATCTAAAAAACACAGCTTGTAGAGCATAGGGCACTTCCACTCATGGGCGTATAAATTGGGAAAACTAAAAATCAGCAAGACACAGGCACCCCAAAGTTTAGGGCTGCTCTGTTGACAAGAACCCCCACTTCATTACACCTTAAATATCCTAGGAAAGAGAAAAATGGATAAAGAAGTTGTGGTCCTCATGTACAATGGAATATCACTCACCCATGAAATCAACGTCATAAGGCTAGTAGCAGCACGATGAGTGGATTTAGGTACGACGATTCTAAGTGAAATAAGTCACACAGAAAAAGACACTTATCATAAGATATCACTTAGAGAGGGAATGTAAAAACCGCTACACTTGAACTGAATTACAAAACAGAACAGAGTCACACGTTTAGAAAACACACTATGGCTGCTGAACGGGAAAGGTGAGGTGGGGTGATGCATAAAACAAGGGTTTCAAATTAGCTCCGATACCGTTCCATAAACCCAATATGTAAGAGACAAGACCTATTCCTTTTTCAGTGAACTGGACTCAACACCCCCTATTCACCGCACAAGAATATATCTGACTAGTAAGAATCTTCAAACCTATGTATTGATATCTCTCCGTAAGTGAGTCAAGGGGGTGTAAAGCGGCATAAACACAGCCGTGAAAAGCAGCTAAACCCCAATATAAAAATAAATTACTTTTCAAAACCCGTGAAACTAAGACAGTGAAAGAGAGAGAAATTCTTACAAAATTCGTTCAGGGGCTGTGATGCAACCTGGATTGACCATATCTAGACCCACAGCTGATTGAGACATAAGGGTGGACACTCTTGGGGCTGAGAGGTTCGGTGAGGTTGGGTGAGCCAACGCAGACCCTTTCAAGTAATACTGCATGGTACCCATCCCATGGGTCCCAAATCTCCAGGTTCAAGGGCATCTTCCTACGTCGAAAACAGGCATGAGAAACCCAGAAGATGGTACACCGTGTGATCGGGAAAGGTTTCTAAAACGCACCCCATTTCTCATCTCCTTTGCTCGGGTTCGCCATTCCGGCCGATTTACTAGCCATCTCCCTCCTTGGAGAATCAGCACCTTTAACCTCCTGTTCCGTACAGGTTGCAATTTGTCCTGAGGATGAAGGGGAAGAGGGGGAACCAATGAGAGACTAGCTCTAGGTGTTGGGACAGGCACAGGTCACTCTATTTTCCCATCAGGAAGAAGAATTAAGCACAAGCTCAGCCTGCCCCCCAGAACCAGAAGAGGGCCTGAAGCAATCCTGCGCTTTGGCGGCCAGCTCCCAAAAAAGCGAGTTGAAAAATGGAGCTCAGGGGCACTGCAATTCACAAACCTGCAGAGTTTTAAATGATACCTCTCGTCCACAAATATACTAAGGGAAGGCAACGAAGAGGCTTTGAAAGCAAGGCAGAATTGCAGGAAACAGATTTCAGGAGGTAGATTCGAATCGCCTTGAAAGCACATGAAAAGCGGCAAAACGTGGACAATGATGCCCTTGGCCAAAAAGGGCGTATGCGTTTTTTCCTGAATATATTCAGGAAAAAACGCATACGCCCTTTTTGGCCAACCAAGCAACCTGGAAAGGCCAATCAGCGCTCCAAAGAAGTCTCGCTTCCCAGCGGGCAAAAGGGCCATGCGGAAAAAAGTGTCCAAACCAGAAATGCAGGACCGGCCATGGAGAAATGGGAGCCTTGCTACGCTGATGGGTGGGATGTAAATTGCCAACAGCCACTCTGGAGAAGTGTACGGTGTGTTCTGAAACATCTAAAAAACACAGCTTGGAGAGCATAGGGAACTTCCACTCATGGGCGTATAAATTGGGAAAACTAAAAATCAGCAAGACATAGGCACCCCAAAGTTTAGGGCTGCTCTGTTGACAAGAACCCCCACTTCATTACACCTTAAATATCCTAGGAAAGAGAAAAATGGATAAAGAAGTTAGGGTCCTCATGTACAATGGAATATCACTCAGCCATGAAATCAACGTCATAAGGCTAGTAGCAGCACGATGAGTGGATTTAGGTACGACGATTCTAAGTGAAATAAGTCACACAGAAAAAGACACTTATCATAAGATATCACTTAGAGAGGGAATGTAAAAACCGCTACACTTGAACTGAATTACAAAACAGAACAGAGTCACACGTTTAGAAAACACACTATGGCTGCTGAACGGGAAAGGTGAGGTGGGGTGATGCATAAAACAAGGGTTTCAAATTAGCTCCGATACCGTTCCATAAACCCAATATGTAAGAGACAAGACCTATTCCTTTTTCAGTGAACTGGACTCAACACCCCTTATTCACCGCACAAGAATATATCTGACTAGTAAGAATCTTCAAACCTATGTATTGATATCTCTCTGTAAGTGAGTCAAGGTGGTGTAAAGCGGCATAAACACAGCCGTGAAAAGCAGCTAAACCCCATTATAAAAATAAATTACTCTTCAAAACCCGTGAAACAAAGACAGTGAAAGAGAGAGAAATTCTTACAAAATTCGTTCAGGGGCTGTGATGCAACCTGGATTGACCATATCTAGACCCACAGCTGATTGAGACATAAGGGTGGACACTCTTGGGGCTGAGAGGTTCGGTGAGGTTGGGTGAGCCAACGCAGACCCTTTCAAGTAATACTGCATGGTACCCATCCCATGGGTCCCAAATCTCCAGGTTCAAGGGCATCTTCCTACGTCGAAAACAGGCATGAGAAACCCAGAAGATGGTACACCGTGTGATCGGGAAAGGTTTCTAAAACGCACCTCATTTCTCATCTCCTTTGCTCGGGTTCGCCATTCCAGCCGATTTACTAGCCATCTCCCTCCTTGGAGAATCAGCACCTTTAACCTCCTGTTCCGTACAGGTTGCAATTTGTCCTGAGGATGAAGGGGAAGAGGGGGAACCAATGAGAGACTAGCTCTAGGTGTTGGGACAGGCACAGGTCACTCTATTTTCCCATCAGGAAGAAGAATTAAGCACAAGCTCAGCCTGCCCCCCAGAACCAGAAGAGGGCCTGAAGCAATCCTGCGCTTTGGCGGCCAGCTCCCAAAAAAGCGAGTTGAAAAATGGAGCTCAGGGGCACTGCAATTCACAAACCTGCACAGTTTTAAATGATACCTCTCGTCCACAAATATACTAAGGGAAGGCAACGAAGAGGCTTTGAAAGCAAGGCAGAATTGCAGGAAACAGATTTCAGGAGGTAGATTCGAATCGCCTTGAAAGCACATGAAAAGCGGCAAAACGTGGACAATGATGCCCTTGGCCAAAAAGGGCGTATGCGTTTTTTCCTGAATATATTCAGGAAAAAACGCATACGCCCTTTTTGGCCAACCAAGCAACCTGGAAAGGCCAATCAGCGCTCCAAAGAAGTCTCGCTTCCCAGTGGGCAAAAGGGCCATGCGGAAAAAAGTGTCCAAACCAGAAATGCAGGACCGGCCATGGAGAAATGGGAGCCTTGCTACGCTGATGGGTGGGATGTAACTTGCCAACAGCCACTCTGGAGAAGTGTACGGTGTGTTCGGAAACATCTAAAAAACACAGCTTGGAGAGCATAGGGCACTTCCACTCATGGGCGTATAAATTGGGAAAACTAAAAATCAGCAAGACACAGGCACCCCAAAGTTTAGGGCTGCTCTGTTGACAAGAACCCCCACTTCATTACACCTGAAATATCCTAGGAAAGAGAAAAATGGATAAAGAAGTTGTGGTCCTCCTGTACAATGGAATATCACTCAGCCATGAAATCAACGTCATAAGGCTAGTAGCAGCACGATGAGTGGATTTAGGTACGACGATTCTAAGTGAAATAAGTCACACAGAAAAAGACACTTATCATAAGATATCACTTATAGAGGGAATGTAAAAACCGCTACACTTGAACTGAATTGCAAAACAGAACAGAGTCACACGTTTAGAAAACACACTATGGCTGCTGAACGGGAAAGGTGAGGTGGGGTGATGCATAAAACAAGGGTTTCAAATTAGCTCAGATACCGTTCCATAAACCCAATATGTAATAGACAAGACCGATTCCTTGCTCAGTGAACTGGACTCAACACCCCCTATTCACCGCACAAGAATATATCTGACTAGTAAGAATCTTCAAACCTATGTATTGATATCTCTCCGTAAGTGAGTCAAGGGGGTGTAAAGTGGCATAAACACAGCCGTGAAAAGCAGCTAAACCCCATTATAAAAATAAATTACTTTTCAAAACCCGTGAAACAAAGACAGTGAAAGAGAGAGAAATTCTTACAAAATTCGTTCAGGGGCTGTGATGCAACCTGGATTGACCATATCTAGACCTACAGCTGATTGAGACATAAGGGTGGACCCTCTTGGGGCTGAGAGGTTCGGTGAGGTTGGGTGAGCCAACGCAGACCCTTTCAAGTAATACTGCATGGTACCCATCCCATGGGTCCCAAATCTCCAGGTTCAAAGCCATCTTCCTACGTCGAAAACAGGCATGAGAAACCCAGAAGATGGTACACCGTGTGATCGGGAAAGGTTTCTAAAACGCACCTCATTTCTCATCTCCTTTGCTCGGGTTCGCCATTCCAGCCGATTTACTAGCCATCTCCCTCCTTGGAGAATCAGCACCTTTAACCTCCTGTTCCGTACAGGTTGCAATTTGTCCTGAGGATGAAGGGGAAGAGGGGGAACCAATGAGAGACTAGCTCTAGGTGTTGGGACAGGCACAGGTCACTCTATTTTCCCATCAGGAAGAAGAATTAAGCACAAGCTCAGCCTGCCCCCCAGAACCAGAAGAGGGCCTGAAGCAATCCTGCGCTTTGGCGGCCAGCTCCCAAAAAAGCGAGTTGAAAAATGGAGCTCAGGGGCACTGCAATTCACAAACCTGCAGAGTTTTAAATGATACCTCTCGTCCACAAATATACTAAGGGAAGGCAACGAAGAGGCTTTGAAAGCAAGGCAGAATTGCAGGAAACAGATTTCAGGAGGTAGATTCGAATCGCCTTGAAAGCACATGAAAAGCGGCAAAACGTGGACAATGATGCCCTTGGCCAAAAAGGGCGTATGCGTTTTTTCCTGAATATATTCAGGAAAAAACGCATACGCCCTTTTTGGCCAACCAAGCAACCTGGAAAGGCCAATCAGCGCTCCAAAGAAGTCTCGCTTCCCAGCGGGCAAAAGGGCCATGCGGAAAAAAGTGTCCAAACCAGAAATGCAGGACCGGCCATGGAGAAATGGGAGCCTTGCTACGCTGATGGGTGGGATGTAAATTGCCAACAGCCACTCTGGAGAAGTGTACGGTGTGTTCTGAAACATCTAAAAAACACAGCTTGTAGAGCATAGGGCACTTCCACTCATGGGCGTATAAATTGGGAAAACTAAAAATCAGCAAGACACAGGCACCCCAAAGTTTAGGGCTGCTCTGTTGACAAGAACCCCCACTTCATTACACCTTAAATATCCTAGGAAAGAGAAAAATGGATAAAGAAGTTGTGGTCCTCATGTACAATGGAATATCACTCACCCATGAAATCAACGTCATAAGGCTAGTAGCAGCACGATGAGTGGATTTAGGTACGACGATTCTAAGTGAAATAAGTCACACAGAAAAAGACACTTATCATAAGATATCACTTAGAGAGAGAATGTAAAAACCGCTACACTTGAACTGAATTACAAAACAGAACAGAGTCACACGTTTAGAAAACACACTATGGCTGCTGAACGGGAAAGGTGAGGTGGGGTGATGCATAAAACAAGGGTTTCAAATTAGCTCCGATACCGTTCCATAAACCCAATATGTAAGAGACAAGACCTATTCCTTTTTCAGTGAACTGGACTCAACACCCCCTATTCACCGCACAAGAATATATCTGACTAGTAAGAATCTTCAAACCTATGTATTGATATCTCTCCGTAAGTGAGTCAAGGGGGTGTAAAGCGGCATAAACACAGCCGTGAAAAGCAGCTAAACCCCAATATAAAAATAAATTACTTTTCAAAACCCGTGAAACTAAGACAGTGAAAGAGAGAGAAATTCTTACAAAATTCGTTCAGGGGCTGTGATGCAACCTGGATTGACCATATCTAGACCCACAGCTGATTGAGACATAAGGGTGGACACTCTTGGGGCTGAGAGGTTCGGTGAGGTTGGGTGAGCCAACGCAGACCCTTTCAAGTAATACTGCATGGTACCCATCCCATGGGTCCCAAATCTCCAGGTTCAAGGGCATCTTCCTACGTCGAAAACAGGCATGAGAAACCCAGAAGATGGT
The DNA here is from genome assembly GCF_949987535.1 of Balaenoptera acutorostrata. Classification (NCBI taxonomy): domain Eukaryota; kingdom Metazoa; phylum Chordata; class Mammalia; order Artiodactyla; family Balaenopteridae; genus Balaenoptera; species Balaenoptera acutorostrata. Next base: position 403,040 of record NW_026645608.1, read on the forward strand.
ACACCGTGTGATCGGGAAAGGTTTCTAAAACGCACCTCATTTCTCATCTCCTTTGCTCGGGTTCGCCATTCCAGCCGATTTACTAGCCATCTCCCTCCTTGGAGAATCAGCACCTTTAACCTCCTGTTCCGTACAGGTTGCAATTTGTCCTGAGGATGAAGGGGAAGAGGGGGAACCAATGAGAGACTAGCTCTAGGTGTTGGGACAGGCACAGGTCACTCTATTTTCCCATCAGGAAGAAGAATTAAGCACAAGCTCAGCCTGCCCCCCAGAACCAGAAGAGGGCCTGAAGCAATCCTGCGCTTTTGCGGCCAGCTCCCAAAAAAGCGAGTTGAAAAATGGAGCTCAGGGGCACTGCAATTCACAAACCTGCAGAGTTTTAAATGATACCTCTCGTCCACAAATATATTAAGGGAAGGCAACGAAGAGGCTTTGAAAGCAAGGCAGAATTGCAGGAAACAGATTTCAGGAGGTAGATTCGAATCGCCTTGAAAGCACATGAAAAGCGGCAAAACGTGGACAATGATGCCCTTGGCCAAAAAGGGCGTATGCGTTTTTTCCTGAATATATTCAGGAAAAAACGCATACGCCCTTTTTGGCCAACCAAGCAACCTGGAAAGGCCAATCAGCGCTCCAAAGAAGTCTCGCTTCCCAGCGGGCAAAAGGGCCATGCGGAAAAAAGTGTCCAAACCAGAAATGCAGGACCGGCCATGGAGAAATGGGAGCCTTGCTACGCTGATGGGTGGGATGTAAATTGCCAACAGCCACTCTGGAGAAGTGTACGGTGTGTTCTGAAACATCTAAAAAACACAGCTTGGAGAGCATAGGGCACTTCCACTCATGGGCGTATAAATTGGGAAAACTAAAAATCAGCAAGACACAGGCACCCCAAAGTTTAGGGCTGCTCTGTTGACAAGAACCCCCACTTCATTACACCTTAAATATCCTAGGAAAGCGAAAAATGGATAAAGAAGTTGTGGTCCTCATGTACAATGGAATATCACTCAGCCATGAAATCCACGTCATAAGGCTAGTAGCAGCACGATGAGTGGATTTAGGTACGACGATTCTAAGTGAAATAAGTCACACAGAAAAAGACACTTATCATAAGATATCACTTAGAGAGGGAATGTAAAAACCGCTACACTTGAACTGAATTACAAAACAGAACAGAGTCACACGTTTAGAAAACACACTATGGCTGCTGAACGGGAAAGGTGAGGTGGGGTGATGCATAAAACAAGGGTTTCAAATTAGCTCCGATACCGTTCCATAAACCCAATATGTAAGAGACAAGACCTATTCCTTTTTCAGTGAACTGGACTCAACACCCCCTATTCACCGCACAAGAATATATCTGACTAGTAAGAATCTTCAAACCTATGTATTGATATCTCTCCATAAGTGAGTCAAGGGGGTGTAAAGCGGCATAAACACAGCCGTGAAAAGCAGCTAAACCCCAATATAAAAATAAATTACTTTTCAAAACCCGTGAAACAAAGACAGTGAAAGAGAGAGAAATTCTTACAAAATTCGTTCAGGGGCTGTGATGCAACCTGGATTGACCATATCTAGACCCACAGCTGATTGAGACATAAGGGTGGACACTCTTGGGGCTGAGAGGTTCGGTGAGGTTGGGTGAGCCAACGCAGACCCTTTCAAGTAATACTGCATGGTACCCATCCCATGGGTCCCAAATCTCCAGGTTCAAGGGCATCTTCCTACGTCGAAAACAGGCATGAGAAACCCAGAAGATGGTACACCGTGTGATCGGGAAAGGTTTCTAAAACGCACCTCATTTCTCATCTCCTTTGCTCGGGTTCGCCATTCCAGCCGATTTACTAGCCATCTCCCTCCTTGGAGAATCAGCACCTTTAACCTCCTGTTCCGTACAGGTTGCAATTTGTCCTGAGGATGAACGGGAAGAGGGGGAACCAATGAGAGACTAGCTCTAGGTGTTGGGACAGGCACAGGTCACTCTATTTTCCCATCAGGAAGAAGAATTAAGCACAAGCTCAGCCTGCCCCCCAGAACCAGAAGAGGGCCTGAAGCAATCCTGCGCTTTGGCGGCCAGCTCCCAAAAAAGCGAGTTGAAAAATGGAGCTCAGGGGCACTGCAATTCACAAACCTGCACAGTTTTAAATGATACCCCTCGTCCACAAATATACTAAGGGAAGGCAACGAAGAGGCTTTGAAAGCAAGGCAGAATTGCAGGAAACAGATTTCAGGAGGTAGATTCGAATCGCCTTGAAAGCACATGAAAAGCGGCAAAACGTGGACAATGATGCCCTTGGCCAAAAAGGGCGTATGCGTTTTTTCCTGAATATATTCAGGAAAAAACGCATACGCCCTTTTTGGCCAACCAAGCAACCTGGAAAGGCCAATCAGCGCTCCAAAGAAGTCTCGCTTCCCAGCGGGCAAAAGGGCCATGCGGAAAAAAGTGTCCAAACCAGAAATGCAGGACCGGCCATGGAGAAATGGGAGCCTTGCTACGCTGATGGGTGGGATGTAAATTGCCAACAGCCACTCTGGAGAAGTGTACGGTGTGTTCTGAAACATCTAAAAAACACAGCTTGGAGAGCATAGGGCACTTCCACTCATGGGCGTATAAATTGGGAAAACTAAAAATCAGCAAGACATAGGCACCCCAAAGTTTAGGGCTGCTCTGTTGACAAGAACCCCCACTTCATTACACCTTAAATATCCTAGGAAAGAGAAAAATGGATAAAGAAGTTAGGGTCCTCATGTACAATGGAATATCACTCAGCCATGAAATCAACGTCATAAGGCTAGTAGCAGCACGATGAGTGGATTTAGGTACGACGATTCTAAGTGAAATAAGTCACACAGAAAAAGACACTTATCATAAGATATCACTTATAGAGGGAATGTAAAAACCGCTACACTTGAACTGAATTGCAAAACAGAACAGAGTCACACGTTTAGAAAACACACTATGGCTGCTGAACGGGAAAGGTGAGGTGGGGTGATGCATAAAACAAGGGTTTCAAATTAGCTCAGATACCGTTCCATAAACCCAATATGTAATAGACAAGACCGATTCCTTGCTCAGTGAACTGGACTCAACACCCCCTATTCACCGCACAAGAATATATCTGACTAGTAAGAATCTTCAAACCTATGTATTGATATCTCTCCGTAAGTGAGTCAAGGGGGTGTAAAGTGGCATAAACACAGCCGTGAAAAGCAGCTAAACCCCATTATAAAAATAAATTACTTTTCAAAACCCGTGAAACAAAGACAGTGAAAGAGAGAGAAATTCTTACAAAATTCGTTCAGGGGCTGTGATGCAACCTGGATTGACCATATCTAGACCTACAGCTGATTGAGACATAAGGGTGGACCCTCTTGGGGCTGAGAGGTTCGGTGAGGTTGGGTGAGCCAACGCAGACCCTTTCAAGTAATACTGCATGGTACCCATCCCATGGGTCCCAAATCTCCAGGTTCAAAGCCATCTTCCTACGTCGAAAACAGGCATGAGAAACCCAGAAGATGGTACACCGTGTGATCGGGAAAGGTTTCTAAAACGCACCTCATTTCTCATCTCCTTTGCTCGGGTTCGCCATTCCAGCCGATTTACTAGCCATCTCCCTCCTTGGAGAATCAGCACCTTTAACCTCCTGTTCCGTACAGGTTGCAATTTGTCCTGAGGATGAAGGGGAAGAGGGGGAACCAATGAGAGACTAGCTCTAGGTGTTGGGACAGGCACAGGTCACTCTATTTTCCCATCAGGAAGAAGAATTA
>NW_026645609.1:0-73322 GCF_949987535.1 Balaenoptera acutorostrata
CCTCATTTTAACTTGATGACCTCTGTCAAGACTCTATTTGCAAATATGGTCATATTCTGAGGTACCAGGGGCTAGAAATTCAATACATATATTTTTTGAGAAGGACATAATTCAACTCATAACAACCAGTGATTAAAAGGCTTCAGGAAAACCTCAAGTAGCCCCCAACTCTATGCCCTGCCAGGAAACAGTAAGGATTCCAGATGAAGACCAAACACCGAGAGACTTGAATTAATCTCTTGTGTTTGTATCATACTTCCCATGCCCAAAGCACTTCCATAATCAATATATCATTTGATTCCCCACAGTAAGAAAAGTAGAAATGCAGGCTCTGGGGCCAGACCGCCTGGGTTGGAATCTCAGCTCCATTTGTTACCAGCTGCTTGACCCTGGGCACGGGACCTCTTTGCCGCTGTCTCCTCCTCTGTCAAACAGGGATGTGCTGAGAATCAAAAGAATTAACACGAGAAGCGCTTACAACAGTGCCTGGTACACAATTCGTATGGATAAGCCTTAGCTACAGCAAGATCAGAACACCAGACAGTGTCATCCCCATTTTACAGATGAGGAAACTGAGGCACACAAGAGTGATTCTAGGCAGATCCAGAATGGAAACCCAGGCCTTGTGGGTTACAGCACAGACTCATTGGGTTATCTGGCCTGACTTGCTGTCCTTTTTAGGTAATAATAACAACAACGACAGCTACCTTTCACTGAGCACTCACTAATTGCCAGGCACTGTGCTAAGTGCTTTACATACAGCATCTCATTTAATCCTCGTGTGAGGTCTTGTGATCCCCATTTTAGAGCTGAATCACCCAGCTAGTGATGGGGAGCCAGGATTTGAGTGCAGGCCTCTGCAACATCAGGGCCTGAGTTTTCGACCTTTTATGTACCATAACCTCTGGAAGGAAGATGACCACCGTAGTTGCTTGCTTTATAAACCAGCTATTGCCAGGATGGATTAGGTGATATTTTTAAGCTCCCCAAAGGTCAGGAAGAAGCCATTCCTAACCATCCTTCATCCTAAGTGTCCCACGTGCTCCCACGGAAGGATTTGCAGATCTGACACCAGAGCTTAGGAAGCCAACCCTGGGAGAGGAGAGACGCCAGATGAGAGCTTTATAGCCAAGGCCAGGGCCGGGTGCCAGCGAGATTGTCTGATGCTGCTGAACAGATAGAGGAGAACCCAATGCCAGAACCCAGAGGGAACTGCAGTGCCCGGGCACAAAGGCTTCGTGACACCTTTCAGGTCTGTGAGGAGAGAGAAGGATGACACTTCACTTGGGTGAAGCTAGTCCTGGGGGAGGGGGGACGCTGCTCAGGTGGCCACCTGGGAACACCTTCCTGGTTGGGGAAGTCAGGCAGAGACCTCATGGAAGCAGCCCCATGGGGGCTTTGCCCAGGCTGGGCTGACACACATCCCGACGCACACACATGGTTGTGTCTGATGACCCAGACAGACACGACTGTTTGGGCTTCTGTCGTTTCTTCTTCTCCCTCTATCAGCAGCATTGCACTCAAAGTCCTTGATCCCAGCTTGCCTGATTAGGGTCGTCACAATCCCTGGGCCCTGCCTGTGCCTCCTGGGGCCCCCTGGTGGATGCACCAAGGTTAAAGGAACCAGTGGAGGCCGAAAATAGGGCAGCTGTGGTGGTGCAGAGGGGAAGGCGGGGTATGGTGGATTTTTTTCCAACAGAATTTAAAGAGCGCTGTCCTGAATCTCTCTTGCCCCCCTGGGTGAATGATTTACCATGACAGCTCTGACCCTGGAATGGACTTTGAGGGGATGGCAAAATAAAAGGTTGGCCGCCTCCTTCGATTTCCATTTGGAGCACCCCGCAACTCTCCAGGGCATTGAGAAGGCAACACACTTGGAGTTTTCCCAGAAGAATGTGGGCTGTGGCCTGAGCAAAAGGTGTTTACTCCCTTGGAGGTGGGATTTTTATTGCTAGTTTCAACATCAAGGAGGTGTGAACGTTAGGCACAAATCCTGACAATCAATACCACCTGAGGAAGGCCAGAAAAGGGCTGCACGGGTCACTGCTTCTCAAAGTTCAGAGGCACAGTTTGGAAGCAGCTGGGAATCTCATGAGAATGCAGATTCTCAACCAGTAGGTCTGGGGTGGGGCCCGGGAGTCTGTGTTTCCGACGTGTCCCCGAGGCTTGTCCTCTGGACTAAGAAATACTCCTGTACCGTCCTGGCATTCTCCTCCACACACACCACCCCCGCCAAAAACCTAAAATAAAACCAGGGAATCGCATTTCCTGGAAGTGTCTTACATGACCCCAAATAACTGGGAAAGGACTGCCATACGGTATTTAGGGTTTTAACTGTCCCCTCCGCTCCCGCCCACCAAGAATGGCCTTACACTAGAGCAGGTCAGAGGGTAGCGCAAAGGATGAAGACAATTTCATGGACAGTCTCCGGCAATCTTAAAGAAAAAGCAGAAACAACAGTATTAAAACTACCAGATTTTGCTCTAAAATACATTCTTAAAGGTGGCTTGGACTGATATATAAGCATAACAATGACTAGAAAGCATGGTTAAAGGCAAATTTTGTTCTTTGCGCTTTTCTGTATTTCCCAAATTTTCTACAAACAAACGTATGTTGCTTTCATTTTTTTTTTTTAAAGGCTAAGCTTGAAACATTCTGGACTGTGGAAGTGCATAGGCCTCTTCCCTGGTGCTGGGAACTAGGATGGAATCTTTAACATCCAAGAGCTGATACTGTCTAGACAGGTACACTCTGCAGATAACTGAACCTTTGGGGATGGAGGGAGGGCTAGGATCTTCTGGTGTAGAGGAGACCAAGCTGGCAAGGCAGGTTGGCGTTGAGTCACCATTTGGCATTGAAGGAGGGAGGGAGGCGGCGCGTGGGGAGCACCCGGCCTCTGCCTCCTGAGGTCATGCTGACTGCTTGTGGCCCAAGGTCTGATTTATTTTAGTTTCTACGTCTGTGAGCAAGGCCAGTTTGCATAAATGATGGTCTGGCATTTTGATCCATGTTTACAAATCAATGAGCAGACTACCAAAATCAATGAACTGTGATTGTGTGCATTTTATAGGTGAGAAAAGGCAGGTTGGGGTAGGGAGGTTGGAGAGGGTAGAATTAATCACGGAAATAGAACCTTCATAACTCAGTTTCCCTTCCAAGGCACTTCCTTTCCATCAGGGATTCCCAATCTTTGGAAGAGATAGTGCAGCGTAACTCTGGGTAAACACAGTCCTCTCCTTATCAGCAGGGTGCTTTGTATACAGTAGGTACTCATTTTTTAAAAATACCCTAATGCTTCTTTCATAATGGTCTGAGCATAAAGCACAGAGCAATTTTAGGAAATTGCCATCTTTTCCCACTGGTAGCAACAAGCTTTGCAAAGAGGTTTGCATACGCAGTCACCAATACCTATTTGTTAAATAGAATAAAAGAATATTGAAGAGACAAGATTTAGGAGGTCTGAAAAAACAAAATGGATTGCTAAGAAACGGGAAAAGAGCTGGCTCTAAAATGTAGCAATGTTCTTTTATGTTTACACATATAAGATGGCTTTATAGCTTTCACGCATGTAATTTCTAATGTTTGAGAAAATAAAATTATAGGAGGGCTGCCTTCTCAGGTCCCTCCACCCTCTGTTCAGGAATGAAGACTGGCCTTCTGTTACCAACTTGGCCGATCTCTCTGCTGCTTTTTTGCCAGGCCTACTCAGATTTGAATACCCTTCATCCTTCATGCTTGGGCTGCAAAGGTCAATGTAAGTGACATTTGCTCTTTTGTCTCCAGTCTTCATTCCTCTGGGTCCTTTGTTGACCTAGACCCATGACCCTGCCAATCAGTTGTCCCTTATTTTCATGGCTTCCTCTAGAAAAAAGGAAAAACTCCTTTATAGGCAGGTACGAACAACTGATAAGTTTAGAGTAGCCCAGAGAGGTTGCATTCCAGGCCAAACTGTGAACAGACCAATTTGTCTCCTAAGGCTCTCCTTGACTATTTTTGATCCTCTGTTTTTAGTGTCAGGGTGTCTCTGGCCTCCAGAGCACATCTCTGAGGCTCTCTATTACCTCAGGGAAGGCTCCCGACCTGCAGACTCACCCTGACCCCCATACCTCTCCCCCTCTCACCATCCTATCCGAACTTACCCAACCTTGCCCCAGCCTTCAGCATCTTTGTCATAAATTGACCAAATGTACCAACAGACCCCTTAATAGTGAGAATTAAAGACCAGTGCATTTTTGAGATGATAGACCTTCAAATCACCCAATGTAAGCAACCCTGCCATTGGGTCCACGGGCCCCATGAAGATTGACGACAGATAAGTGAAGCTGTGGCCTACGTGATCTTCCCTCAATTGCACAGCACCTTCCTCTGGCCCTATGGACATCGGTGACTCACCAGGAGCGTCAGAGGACCAAATTGCTCCCTAAGTAAAGCAGATAAGAAGAAACACAAGGTGGTATTTGCTGGGGTGAATCATTGCCCTTTCAGCATGTTTGAAATGTCTACTTCTGATCCAAGGTCCCTGGATGAGCAAATTGATATATGACCAGTTAGATTCTCCCTGCAGTGGATTCAGCACATGCCCAAAGCCTCTGTCATAATGATGTGCACTCCCTGACCGCCTTGCTAATGGTAACTGGGCTCTGCACCATACGTACCAGGCTGGGAGAACCAGAAGACCAGAGGTGGGCCTAGGTGCCCCTTTCCCTTGGCAAGAACCAGCCCCGAGTTCCCACAGTTTGCCATATCTTACCACTGTCCTACATCGAGCTCCATAATTTATTATGGAAAGCACTCTGCAGTAGAGAAAAGCAGCTGGGAAGACTCAGAAATCCCGCTGTGCTAGCACCGGCAGCTAATGAGAACAGTGCTTCATTTGCTGTCAGAGGCAGCATGGGCTGGAGTTCTCAGACCCAAGTCAAGCAAATACGAACTTAAGAAGGAAACTCTTGTAAGAAGAGGAGAAGTCTGCCACTGTTGTTACACCAGGCTGCAGTGGTATCTGGGTTGGAACTGCAAGACCCCCAGTTAAGAGTATAGGTTGGAGGCCTGGTCAGGAGTCTGAGCTATGGTGGGCCACACAGACCCTGGAACTTTCCAGGGGATCCTCCTCACCAACAGTCACCCAGATGTGACACATTCTTTTTTTTTTTTCATTTTTTAATTAATTAATTTATGGCTGCATTGGGTCTTTGTTGCTGCATGCAGGCTTTCTCTAGTTGCGACGAACGGGGGCTACTCTTTGTTGTGGTGCACAGGCTTCTCATTGCACTGGCTTCTCTTGTTGCAGAGCACAGGCTCTAGGCACGCAGGCTTCAGTAGTTGTGGTACGTGGGCTCAGTAGTTGTGGCTCGCGGGCTCTAGAGTGCAGGCTTAGTAGTTGTGGTGCACGGGCTTAGTTGCTCCGCGGCATGTGGGATCTTCCCGGACCAGGGCTCGAACCCGTGTCCCCTGCATTGGCAGGCGGATTCTTAACCACTGCACCACCAGGGAAGCCCCTGACACATTCTTAGCTCACTGACAGTCATGGGTCTCTCAGTCTAACTGAGGATGTTGGATTGGGGCAACTGGAGAAATATCAATACATTCCTGGTATGTGTGTGTGTGTGTGTGTGTGTGTGTGTGTGTGTTTTGGGGATGGGGCTTACCACTTACTTTCTGATCTGAGAGCAAATGTGATTGAACTGAAAAAGGCTCTAGGTAGGGCAAGTTACAGGCAAACATAGACATTACTAGTTTACTTCTTAAATATTTATCAGCCTAAACTTTTTTAAAAATATATTTATTTATTTATTTGGCTGTGCTGGGTCTTAGTTGCCTCATACGGGATCTTTTAGTTGCGGCGTGTGGGCTCTTAGTTGCAGCATGTGGAATCTAGTTCCCTGACCAGGGATCACACCTGGGCCCCCTGCATCAGGAGCTCGGAGTCTCAACCACTGGACCACCAGAGAAGTCCCAAAACTTGCTTATCTGGAGAGGCCATATATAACATAGCAGTGAAACTGACAGGCTTTGGCATCAGACAGATCTGAATGTGAATTCCAGCTATGCTCACTGTGTGGTCTTGGGCAAGTTACTTAACTTTTCTAGGTCTCAGTTCCCTTATCAGTAAGCTGGAGATGATGATAACAATAGTACCCTCCAAATAGAGTTATTCTGAGGATTGAATGAGCTAATGCAGTCAAAGTGGTAGAACAGTACACTATTTAATAAATGTTCAGTACATGTCAGCTATAATCTTGGGAATGTGAAAGCTCATCATTTTTGGTAAAAGTCAAGTTTATTTAAGTCTAATTTATGTACAATAAAATTTGCCCCATTTGGTGTACATTTCTATGAGTTTTAACAAGCACATACAATCATGTAACCACCACCACAAGCAAGATGCATCACCCCCAAAAGTTCCTCTGTGCCCCTCTGTCATCACCTCCTCTCCCCACCCCTAACCCCAGGCAACCGCTGATCTGTTTTCTGTCCCTATAGTTTTGCCTTTTCCTGAATGTCATATAAATGGAACCATACAGTATGTAGAAGAAAGCTCATCATTTTTAAAGGCTGACATATACTTGACATCCAATACATTTCTAAGTAGATTTAAAGAACCAAGATACAATTTTCATTCCAAATCAGATGATATGTTTCCCATTGACTTATAGAAGAGGTATGATTTTCTCAAATGCTTCCTGAGTAGTTCCTTTATGGGTAAGTGGGTCTTCCTCATACACTGTCTATCAGTCATTAAGTCTCAGCCTTGAGTCTGGGGTTGGCAAGGAGATCTCAAGTATTCAGAAAGGGGAAATACAAGTTCCCCTTCTTACCTGAATGGATAAAGGGAGGAGGAGAGAGTCATGTGAGGCAGGAAGTGAGTCACATGGCTCTCCATCTCTCCATTTTAGGGGAAGTCTGGGGAGCTGTGGAGAGGAATGCCAAGGGCAGGGGCATTTCGTTTCTTTGTTTCAGTTCATGGCTTGGACACTGGGATGAGGTTGCCTTGCAACCTCCCTGCCCCAAACCTTGGAGGTAGCCACTCCTCAGTAAGCCTGGTAGCACCACAACTATTTCAGTTCCCATGTGGCATGGAGGGGCCCCAGAAGTCCCCTTGTGGAGGCGAAGGAGAAGAAGGAGCTGAGTTAAGAGTGGCCCACTGTGACCAGGGGAGGTGAGCCTAGAGCAGGGATCATGGGCTAATCCCCAGATCAGGGGCTCGACAGAGGACATGGCCTGGAGGGTTTAACACCAACAAGAGGCTGCAGAAGCCAGGCAGCCAGGAATCAGCCCCAAACCCTGGCCAAGAGGTCATATGTTGAGTGCATCTCCAGTCCACTTGGCTGTATGCAAAGGTCAGCAGGGAGGGGCGATGGGCAATGGTGGGGATCGGAGCACCAGGGACACTTCTGGATTCTAGAACCCCTCTACCCTAGTCCCATGATGACTCAGTCAGCACATCCCTCCCCGCAATCCCATCTCGGGGAAACAAAGGTGAGAGCAACAAAATCAGAAAGCCTAAGCATTTTCCCTCAATTATTGTTTGAATTATTGCAGCAGACTTAAGGTGAGTCAGTAGGCAAGAGCTTGAGAGGAAGTCAAAAGTTGTTTTCTCAGCTAACTTGAGCATAATGTGTATAAATCTCCAGCCCCGGTGCACTCCCATTACAACTTCACAGCCACTTTATCTTAATTTCTGATCTATTACCTCTTGACAGTGGCCTCTAAAACTGCAGCTTTAAGAATCATGGTCTCGCAACCATAGTCCAATAGTGCAACTCATTCCTCTGCAAATAATGATTTTTAAAAGTTTGTTACTCAGGGCTTCCCTGGTGGCGCAGTGGTTAAGACTCCACCTGCCAATGCAGGGGACATGGGTTCGAGCCCTGGTCCGGGAAGATCCCACATGCAGTGCAGCAACTAAGCCCGTGCGCCACAGCTACTGAGCCCGCGCTCTACAGCCCGCGAGACACAACTACTGAGCCTGTGCTCTAGAGCCCGCGAGCCACAGCTACTGAAACCCACGGGCTTAGAGCCTGTGCTCTACAAGAGAAGCCACCGCAATGAGAAGCCCACGCACCGCAACGAAGAGTAGCCCCTGCTCGCCGCAACTAGAGAAAGCCGGCACGCAGCAACAAACACCCAATGCAGCCCAAAATAAATAAATAAATAAATAAAAAGTTTGTTACTCAAATAGGCAGTCTGTAACCTGTCTTTAAGTTCAGGATTTCACCATCCAGATTTCTTCAATGAGCCCTCTCCCTTTCTCTTTGGATACACACAAAGGTACATCATGCCTTTAGATGCATTTCTGCATTTCCACAAAGCAATATGAGTTTTTCATAATGAGCAATTGAAATGGGATTTGGCTGCTAGGAGATTAAGAAAATGATTATAAATAACTGGAAAAACAAATGTCCTTTACTTGAGAGCAAATAAACTTCATTTTTAAAAATTTATTTATTTATTTGTATTTATTTTTGGCTGCACTGGGTCTTTGTCACCGCACACGGGCTTTCTCTAGTTGCGGTGAGCAGGGGCTACTCTTCGTTGCGGTGCACGGGCTTATTGCTGTGGCTTCTCTTGTTACGGAGCACGGGCTCTAGGCACGTGGGCTTCAGTAGTTGTGGCGCATGGGCTTAGTTGCTCCGCAGCATGTGGGATCTTCCCGGACCAGGGCTCGAACCCGTGTCCCCTGCATTGGCAGGCGGATTCTTAACCACTGCACCACCATGGAAACCCAAGAGCAAACAAACTTTAAATGTTGCATGTTACAGTGCCACGGTGATCAAGTAATTAGTAGTTCCTACTGAAATAAGCTTAACCCAGGGAAACTCAATAGGCAATTATATTTTCCATGTGTAACTGGGCAGGAAAAAATATGAGATTTAAGAAGGTGGAAAAGGAACTTCTTTGTACATCTCTATTAAAATCAGATGTTGGAACCCAAATGCACTTTAAAGTATATAATTATTTTATTATTATTATTTATTTTTGCATCCTTTTATTACTTTGAAGCAAGGAAATCAATCTAGGGAAAAGGTGAGAGTTGGCATCTTGAAATGCATTGGGAAATTATAAACTATGAGAGCTATTGATAAAGCTGGTATTTATAGCTCCATCAAGGATTTTATATTATTTACATCTAGACTATATACACAATCAATGCCCACTAATCCATTCCAGGTAATTAGTGCTGTTTCCATTTTCAAAGTCACACAAGACTCTTCTTGCAGCCAAATACACATGAGACAGAGGTGCTTTGAGAGGGTCACTTGGATCAAGATTTAAAATACAACCATTTACAATAAAGGCCTTCCAAGCCAGACTGTTCATTTTGACATAAATTGGATCCAAATTGGCATCACTGAGGATGTATTTCTGGTATTCATCTACAAACACAAATTCTCGTGAGTGATGTCAGATAGGATCTGGGCATATAAGATGTCCATTGACCTGGTGAATTTCTGATTCTGAAAACTCTGCAAGAGTTTTCCCCCAAATCCCACCTTCAGATTCTGTAGCCGGGAGAAACAAATAGGAAGCATTAGCAAACAAACAGGAAGCATTAGCAATTGTCATTGACTTAGCACCTCAGTTCATTCCCCCAAGTCTGAAGTTCCCCCTTTTTTGGTGAGGTCTTCAGTTTCATACATTCATGTACTGATTTATTCATTTATTTGTCTTATTAGTTATTTACTGCTGTGTAACAAATTACGCCCCGAGACTTAGTAGCTTAAAACTACACGCATTGGGGCTTCCCTGGTGGCGCAGTGGTTAAGACTCTGCCTGCCAATGCAGGGGACACGGGTTCGAGCCCTGGTCTGGGAAGATCCCACATGCCGCGTGAGCCACAATTACCGAGCCTGCGCGTCTGGAGCCTGTGCTCCGCAACAAGAGAGGCCGCGATAGTGAGAGGCCCGCGCACCGCGATGAAGAGTGGCCCCCGCTGGCCACAACTGGAGAAAGCCCTCGCACAGAAACGAAGACCCAACACAGCCATAAATAAATAAATACATAAATAAATTAAAAAAAAAAAAAAAAAAAAACTACACGCATTTATTACCTCTTGATTTCTGAGGGTCAAGAGTCTGGTGTGGCTTAGCTGGGTCCTCTGCTTCAGGGTCTCCCCACAAGGCTGTAATCAAGGCGTCGGCCAGGGCTGGGAGTCTCCAGTCAGGAAGCATCCACTTCAAAGCTCGTGTGGTTGTGGGGAAGATTCAGTTCCTTGCAGGATGTTGGACTGGACCTCAGCTCCTCCTGAGGCCTCCCTCAGCTCCTTGTGACATGACTGTTTCCAACAGGGCAGCTTGCTTCATCAGAGCATGTAAGCTGAGAAGGTAACTAGCAAGATGGAAGATACACTCTTTCATAACCTAATAATGGAAGTGAGATACCCTCAACATTGCCATATCCCATGGTTTAGAAGCAAGTTTCTCAAGGTAAGGAGAATACACAAGGCTGTGAGTACTAGCAGGTAGGGATATTTGGGGGCCATCTCAGAGGTTGCCAATCACATGTGTTAAGAATTTGTTGAGCCCCTCTTAGCTGCATGACCCTGTGCCAGGTGCTGGGGATATAGTGACGACCACCCTTCTCTCATCACAACTCACAACCTATCTGGGGGAAAGGGAACAGACATTCAATAGATTATTGCAATTGGTGATAAACACACTAAGTTAGAAATACAGGGAATAAAAGCTCCAATCCAGTCTAGGTTGAGGGAGGTAGGATGTCAGGCAGGGACATTTCAATGGAGACTTAAAGGAGGACTGGCCCAGGATAGAGAAGGAGGAAGGAAGTTTTCCAGGCAGAGGAAACAGCCTGTGCAAAGATACTGAGGCAGGAAAGACTGTGTTGTATTTGAGGGAAGAGTGGCTGGAGTGTCGAGTGAGAGAGCAGGAACAGCAAGAGAAAGAAGTGAGGACTTGTCTGCTGTCTTAAGGACTCTGGCCCATGGCCAGTGACCTTCTCAAGGAGGCCCTTGAGAAGTGACTTGGAGACCCCTTTGGCCACTTTTCTCTTCCTGAGGTCTTCTCTCTACCGGCCTGCAATCAGTCTTGAGGCTGTGACCATGCTCAGATGCACTGGAGTGCCTCATTCCTCTTTATCTTGTGATGATATCCTGCTGATAATGTACCATATAGACCCAAAAGCTCTTCCTCCCCCCACCTATAGGATTTTTCTAGAGGTTTTCAAGCAAAATCAGATGTAGACCCCTAATATGTAAAACAGACAAAAGCAGAACCTCTCAGATCACAGACAGTTACAGGAGGAGAAGGTGCCCTTGGGAACACCTTTCCCCACATTCCCACGAGGGTTCCCAAGACACCTCTCTGGGGCTCTAGGACTCTGACAATCCTAGTTGGAGAAACATGTCCCTCAGCCTCAACTTTGCCAAATATTATTCCCAAGGACTCATTCTTTCAATAAACCCTTACTGAACCCTTACAATGCATCAGGCAGGAGGGAGGCACTGAGCATACGAAGGTGATTAAGACAGTCTCCTCCTTCCATGAACTCACTAAGGAGGGATTCACGTGGGTGAATGACTCATCGCATTACGATGTGATGTGCAATTACAGAGGGTAAGGCAGGGAACCATGGTGGCTCAAAGGGGACACACGCAGAAAAGACTTCAGGAGTAGATGAAGCTTGAGTGAAGAGGAGTTTGCAGGTGAACAAGAGGCCTGGCGATACCTGTCTCTGAGGATTCGCCCTTGAAATCACTCCCTTCCCCCTGTACCTCTCAGATCTCACCATCTACATGGGGTACCCCCTCTCACTAGGCTAAAAGAAGAGCCCTAGGCTTTCAGTAGAAAGGCCTTGAGTGAGCTCCCAGTTTCCATAACAACCATGGTGTAAGCTCATATTGGGTTTTAATTTCTCACAGTTCCTGGACTGAGATAGAAGTTGAGCAACTTCACACAGTTGAAGACCCCATATTGTCTTTCCAAACTTCTCAATAGAGGGACTGAGCAGGGAACACTGGGTATCCCACCTTAGAGCATTTCTTCCCAACCAAGGCTCTTTTCAGAAGGGGCAGTGGACCTCCTGTCTGCTGTCAGAGTCTTAGATTGGGGTCACTCATCAGGTCGAGCATGTTCTGTTGGCTTCTGGGGTTCTCCCTGATGGGCCTCGAGAGTCCAGAATTCTAGGGAGAGCTGGCTTCCATTTGCTAAGTAATTATGCAGAGATTTGACTAATCATTCCTAACAACAACTAAAAGCTCGTACCAGTCCTAAAATAGTAAATTCAGTAAATTTAAAGTCTTAAAATAGTAAAGGATGCAATATGCATTGCATATTGCATAGCCTCAGTATGCTGAGGCTATGTGATATCAGAACAACTGGCCATTCAGAGGAAAAGCCTTCAGGACCGGATGCTGGGTTGTGCAAGCCAGGCAGTCTGTTGTTTAATTGTTTTATCTCTGGTGACTCATACATCTTTAGCTTAGCCTCAGGCCAGGTTTGGATAATAACAGCAAAAGAGGCCAGCTCAACTCTCTCCTCCTCCCAAAGATCTTCCTTCCAACAGAAAAATAAGCTCTGTCTTTATCCTACAAACTCAAACCACCTTTGGATTTTTCCACACGTTGTAAGGTCCTAGCATATTCTCTTGGGACACCTACACCTCTTATCTTGTTTCTATGTTGATTACAATTTTATACTGTTTTTCTTCTCAGGGGATGCCTTTGACTACCAGAGTAGATGGTAAGCTCCTTTCAGGCTCAGGGAATGCTTTCCCCATATTGGAAGTTATGGCTCTTTGCCATCTCCACTTAGACTTAGCACAGTGTCAGGCAAGTAGGCACTCTATAAATATTTGTGTGTGAATGAATAACTATGGCCCGTCCTGTGTATTACGCAGCCAGTCTCCCTGACATGAGGGGACCCAGCTGGGGCATTTGTGAGGAAAGGAGGCAGTCTGGGAGGGCTGCAAGTGGTTCACAGCTGGCAGGCAACGTCCACAGACCCCAGGTCAAATACATGTGAAAATTAACATCTTTATGCCTCAAAAAAAAAAAAAAAAAGAAAGAAAGAAAGAAAGAAAAAGAAAGAAACGCCCCTAACTGAACCTATATCGAGGGTGATTGCCATTTACTTAATCCCATTTTGGACTACACATCACCAGGCTTCACTTGCACCCTTTCCTTTAGTTGTAAGTTAGCCATTTTTACCACATTTCACTTCTTTACCCTAGAAAGCATTTCCTGAAAACAGCCCACAGGAGGATTCTGCTAAGAGCAGCGAGTGGTTTTATTTCCTTTTCCTTCCAACTTTTGCCATTTACTGAGATGGCAGGCAGTTAGAGTTTCATCTCCTTGAACCTTGGTGAAAAATTGAAGAGAAGGTAACAACCAGAGTATCATGATGTGCTTATTTAAAGATGGAATTTGCTTTTTAGTGCAAGCAAGGAGATGGCGTGGTCTCCGCCCTGGATAACGTGGTGGGAGGGGGCTAGGCTTCTGTTCTGAGGACAGCCTCTCCTGGCTTTATGACTGTGGGTGACTCACTCAACCATCTGGCAACTTTCTTCCTGCCATTAAAGGTAAGAAGGAGAGTGAGGATATTACGAATGGCTTCTCAGGCCTAAGTATATTATGAGAATGTACTGCTTTATGTCCATCCCATCTAGGAAAAAGATCCACAAAAATTGTGCATTTCTGGAGTCACCTTTTCCATAAACTGGATCCTCTTCCTGTCTCCTCTGTTTCTAGCAAAGGGACCATTTTCCACTTGACACCTTTCCAGAGGCAATAGGTCAAGTCTTATCAAGTCTTCCTTTCCAAAGCCTGTGCATTTGTCCTTTTTTATACACCTCATTCATTTACTTAGTGACAATTACTAAGCATCAGTGAAATGCAAACCATTGTATTGGTTGCAGTGTATAAAAATAAGACTAAGAAGTGGATAGAAATAAGAAGAATTGGTTCTTGCCACTAAGAAGTTTACAAAGCTTCTTAAGGGTCACAGTTATCAACTATTTCTCAGGTATTTTCCTCACATGTGAGAAACTAAAGGTCCAATTTGAATCTCCTGCCTGAAATCTCATCTATTTTCTCTATCAAGCATTCCACAGCCAAAATAAGATTCCTAAATAAACATTTTAATCATGTCATTTCATGGAGTTAAAACTTTCCCATAGCTCTTCACTGCTTACAGGATAAAGATCAAACTCTTAATTTAACTCAAGTTCAAGAGCTTCTAAATTTGGAATTAACTTATTTTCTGATCTTACTTCCCACAACTTCTCATTATAAATTTTCTGCTCAGACAAATTGGTCAGATTATTATGCTAAAAGTGTATGTCCAGTCTATTTATTCATCTAGTCAAGAATGAATTGGATATCTTCTGTGTGGCAGTGCTATGATAAAGGATGGTGTACAGTTTCTGCACTCAAAGAGCTTATTCTTTTTTTTTTATTTTTTATTTTTTTATTTATTTATTTATTTTTGGCTGTGTTGGGTCTTCGTTTCTGTGCGAGGGCTTTCTCTAGTTGTGGCAAGCAGGGGCCACTCTTCATCGCGGTGCGCGGGCCTCTCACTATCGCGGCCTCTCGTTGCGGAGCACAGGCTCCAGACGCGCATGCTCAGTAGCTGTGGCTCACGGGCCTAGTCGCTCCGCGGCATGTGGGATCTTCCCAGACCAGGGCTCGAACCCGTGTCCCCTGCATTAGCAGGCAGACTCTCCACCACTGCGCCACCAGGGAAGCCCAAAGAGCTTATTCTTTAGACAAGGATACAGACAAATGAATTGACCATGACAATGACAGAAGGAACACTGGATGGAATTAAGCACTGGATGTGACGGGAGCACACAGAACCACGGCTAATCCAGCATTGCAGAAGTCAAGGAACATAACTCAGAGAAAATGACATCTAAAGTGAGCAGTTAGGCAAGAAGTTGAAGAAAGTGTGCATCAGACAGAAAACGCAGTGTGTTCAATGGCCTGGTGATGAGAACAGGTTGGGTTTGAGTAACTTAGAGAATGTGAATCAGAATGGAATATGAAACAAGTGTGTGGTGTGTGTGGTGTGTGTAGGGAAATTGCTAGAGAGGCTGAAGAGGGAAGCAAGCCCAGATCACTGGAGATCTCATCAATGAGGCTAACAGGTTTAGGCTGGATGGGTTTGAAGCAGCAGATTCTCATGACCAGATTGGTCTGTCATCTAGAGAATGCTGTACCCGAGTCCCACAGATCCGAAGTGGAGTGCCTGGGAGTGTTAAGTAAGGTCTTTCTTTCTAGGATTATTGTTAATGATCTTGTTAAGATGTTTGATCAATTTCCCTGCATTAGTCCTAAAAGTATGAGAAATCCAACTGAGTCAGTCTTTGAGAATCCAAGCTCTTATAGGGCCTTAAGAGAATAATGTAGGAGATTTGCCTAAATGAATACAGAGACTAGTCTATCACCTGGTCGTATTTCCTATCAAACTCTTGCCATAAAGATAATAGCTGTCGCTGGTTGAGTGCTCACTACAAACTCAAACACTCACATGACATTGAGTGAGATACCTACTACCACACCCATTTTAGTGATGAGAAAAGTGACTCAGTTTAAGCAACTGGCTCAAGGTCTTAGGGTTGATTGTAAATATTTGTTTATTATGAACAAAGAAAGCTGGAATTTGAACCCAGAACTAGAACAGGTAATTTTAAGGTCAGTTTAGTTGAAATTTACTCTGTATTAATCAAAGATGTTTCAGGATATTTCCTTTCTGTCACCCTTCCTCATATGTCCAGGTATATAGGCTGCTCTATGCTTTGCCTAGATTAGTAGGTATATAACAGATACACATGGCGTTGGATGAAGAAACGAGTAAAGGAAGGATGTACAGGGAAGACGGTGAGGGGTGTTTCGGGTTGATTTGTACTGATGAGATATGGGTGAGCGGAATTTAAACCATGCAAAATGAGGAGGACTAATGCTTCCCCCACTGACTTCAACTCAGGCCCACACCTTATAGTAATAACCAGTTGGGGTTGGAGGGAAATTGCTTCTCTCCTATGGCCCATTTGGGAGGCGTGATGAATGGCTCCTTACATAAGGCTCCCTTGTATGGAGGAACACAAGTACACAGAACGGAGTCCTCCAAACACAGAGGCCCATGTCCAGGTTTTAAAAACCACCAACCAACCTGTACCCAGAAACAGCCGTTCATTTAGATGTGCAGGAACTGAACAACTTCAGAAATGTTCCAAGTCAAACGGCCCAGGGTATAAAACAAACAGCAGCAGCTTGCTTCCAGAGGTTTCCAGGAATCACCCTGCCCAATAAAGAAAACAACGGCCAAATCTGCTTGTTAACCAATTCTAGTCTGAGAAGATAACTCTGGGCCTCAATATTGTTTAACTATTTAACAATGGAAAAAACAATGAAAATGATCCAAGACCTTGAAAATAGGTTAGGAACTCAATGAGAAGTCAATATTTCAGTTGATATCCCACTACTTACTATCTACCCTAGGAAGCAAGTGCACAGATGCTTATCACAACATTGCTTGTGATTGGAAAAAACCCAGAAAACAACCTAAATATCCATTAATGGGAGAAGACCCTTTAATCATGGGTCATGATTAATGACCCATGTGTAGTCATGTTGTGGAATATCATACAACAAGGAAAAGGAAGTACTAATGGGTACTAATAAGTACTCAGGGGGCTAACTCTCTTTGTCAGTTGAGTGGAAAAAGTAAACTGCAGGATAATATGGACAGTTTGACAACCTTTAAGTATTAAAAAAGAGAAAGTAAAACTAACTTTGAGTCATGCTATATCTTTTCTGAGAGTAAATGTATTGGAAAAAGTTCTGGAAAGATACATAGCAAATGGATGAGTGGTCACTTCTGGAGAGGAGAACAGGATGGGGGTGAGGGCAAAGTGGGGTCTTCAGTTTTATTTATAATGTTTTTATAAGCAGGTATATTCATGCATTTGTTGTATAATTATAAATTAGTATTAATTATAAAATATATCATCAGTTCACTTGAAAAAGAACAGGCTTTAGGGTTACTAATATGAGGATCTCACTTAGCTATCTGCCAAATTCATGTAGGAAAAAGAAAACAAAAAATTCTTAAGGAAATTTAGACTTCTCAAGGAAGAATTTCCACTGGTGTTATTGAGACTAAGAAACCATGTTTTCCATTAGTTGGTGTTTTGAGACTACAAAACAGATAACCAAATGAAACTGTTAAGACTTTCTTTCTGAAAACCTTTATTACTGGGACATACTTAATGAGTAAACTTAGGAGTAAGTAAGAACCACCACCCCCCCCCCAGAATAAAGTGAAATTGAGTAAATTATCCAGAGTTATGCTTAGTTTTCCAATATATGATCAATTATTGATTGGAGGACACTAATGAAAAAAATTATGTTCATAATAGCAGCAGCAGAGCATAAAGCATCCTAGAATACACAGGCATGATATGACCAAAACTTTATTAAGAAATATGCAAGTAGGTTGAAATAAATGGAGAGGTAGATTACGTTGCTGGGGGAAAAAAAAAATGACTGTTGGAAAGGATGAACAAATCCTTCTCAAATTAACTTACAAAATTAAGCCAATCCCATCGAAAAATCCCAATGGAATTTTGTTTTGTTGTTGGAATTTGAGGACATGATTCTAAAATTCACTTGAAAGAACAGAATGATGAGAAAAATTAAGATTTTTCTTGTTCCACTACATATTAAAGTATAACACAGAATGTCAGTTTTTAAATGTTGTGGTATTGTTGTAAGAATCAAAAGAAGAATTAATACAACAGAATAGAACTTCTGTCCTGAAACAGTTCTATCAATATATGTATGTGAGATAAATATCATAATCCAATGATAAAAGGAAAGATTATTCAACAGATGATATATATTTTTAATTGGCTATATGAAAAGAACGACAAAGCCAAGCCTAATTCCAGAAATTTTGGCCTCAAAATTTCCATATAACAATAAGACATACAATTTTTATTTGAAAATGTAGATTAAGATACAATTGATATTCAGAGAGAAGGACATTCTAAACATAAACAAAAAAGAGGTCCTAAGAGGAAAGATTATGTTTTGAGCATAGAAAAAAGTAAAACTCTTTTACAGGGCTTCTGAGTTACATGATTACAGAGGAATGGTGACTGCGGGAGCTTGCCCAGCCCCACAGCCTTGCTTCTGCATACCAAAACCACCACCATCCAAATGAAATGAAGGCAGAACTGAAAAGCACTTCTTCAACATATGTGACAAAGAGATTCAGATGGAGTGATCTTTTTACAACATAGGACACCACCTCCCTCTTTTCAATCCTTCCAAGAACTCCATCTCATTCTAAGCGGAGACCAAAGTCTTCCAGCGGCCTCAAGGCTGTGCCACCTCTGTCCTCATCTCCTCCCACTCTTTCCCTCTATTTCTCACTCCAACCATACTGGCCATCTTGTACCCTGAACCCACCAAGCACAGTCCCACTCCCTGGCCTTTGCTCTTGCTGTTCCCTTTGTCTAAGCCTCTCTCCCTCACTTTCTTCAGACCTCTATGTCACTTTAAAAATGGTTACCCCTCCCTGAGGGCTTGCTTTAGTTTCTCCCATGGCACCAGTCCCCACTGACATTCCACGTATTTACTTGTTCTTCTGTTTTCTGTCTACATGCCTCTTGAACGTATGCTGCATGAGGGCAGGTGTTGTGTCTACTATGATTACGTCTCTATTTCCAGCATCTTAAACAGTATCTGCATATAGTACTCAGAATAAATATACTTATTAATTAGTTCTTTTATTACAATTAACAGAGAACCATTTGAGCTACCTTAAGTTAAAATTGACTAAGGGTGGGAAGGCAGCTAGACCTCAGTTACTAGAACCAGCACGAGAACATTATCAGAATCTGAGACTGCTCTCTTTCTCTCTCTTCTGCTTCATACTTACGTTTCCCTGCAGGTCTCCATCTCTGTTTCCCAGAGCACATGGTGGTCAAAGAGCCCCCAGAAGCACCCAAGTTTTACCATAACTTGTCCAGCTACTTGGAGAGAAGATGATCTGACTCTGTTGGTTCTATTCCAACTCCCTGGGGAAGGCTGTGATTAACTTGGTTGGATTGAAGTCTATCCCAGGACCAACTGACTGTGGCCAGGTGACCAACTGACTGAGGTGGGTCAGAAGTTCACATGAAATCATGGCTTCCCTGCTGCAACCGTATGGGCAGAGGAGAGGGCAATTCCTAATGAGATGTGTTATGCAGATAAGCTAACAGGTGTCTGCTACAACATAAAATTAACTCGTTCAGATCAATTATTTAAAATGCCAACCCCTAATTTAAAAATGAAAACGATACAAATATAATCTGCAAAAAAGGAAATACTACTGTCCAATACATTTTAAAAAGGATTTGACCTCATTTATAGCCCAAATTTAGTCTAAATTAGTATACTGCTGGGCAAAATATTTGTCACAATATGACAAAAGGTTAATGTTCTGAATATATAAAGAGTTCAAAAACATTGAAAAATGAAAGATATTAACACTGCCTGGAAAAGGCAGGGGATATGAAAAAACTATTCTTAAAAGGGAGAAAGCCTGGAAAGATACCCACATTCATGGACTGGAAGACTTAATAGTGTTAATGTGTTAGTACTATCCAAAAGCGATATAAAAATTTAATGCAATTCTATTAAAGTTTCAATGGTGTGTTTTACAGAAATAGAAAAATCCATCCTAAAATTCATAGGGAATCTCAAGGGACCCCTAATAGCCAAAAAAAATCTTGAAAAAAACAACAAAGTTGGAGGTCTCATATTTCATGAATTTAAAACTTATTACAAAGTTACAGTAATCAAAACAATATGGGAATGACATAAAGACAGATATGAAGACCAATGTAATAGAACAGAGAGCCCAGAAATAAACCCTCATATAAATGGTCAAGGAATTTTTCACAAGGATGCCAAGACCATTCAAAGAGGAAAGGACTGTCCTTTCAACATGGCTTTGGGAAAATTGGGGATCCACAGGCAAAATAATAAAGTTGGACGCTTACTTTACCCCATATACAAAAATCAACCCAAATGGATAAAAAACCTAAGGGTAAGACCTAAAACTATAAAACTCCTAGAAGAAAACAGAGGAAAACCTTCATGACTTTAGATATAGCAATGATTTCTTGGATATGACACTGAAAGCACAGGCAATAAGAGCAAAAATAGACAAATGGGATTACATCAAACTTAAAAACTTCCGCACATCAAAGGAAACAATTCTCATAACGAAAAAGCAACATACAAAATGGGAGAAGATATTTGCAAATTATGTATCTGATAAGGAGTTGATACCCAGTATATATAAAGAACTTCTACAACTCGACAACAAAAAAACAAATAACCCAATTAAAAAATAGCCAAAGGACTTGAATATACATTTCTTCAAAGATATACAAACAACCAACAAGCATATGAAAAGATGCTCAGCATCACTAATCATTAGAGAAATGCAAATCAAAACCATACCTCACACCCATTAGGATGGACACTATCAAAAAATCAGAAAATAACAAGTGTTAGTGAGAATGTGGAGAAATTGGAACATTTGTGCACTGTTGGTGGGAATGTGAAATGGTGTAGCTACTATGGAAAATAGTATGGAGGTACCTCAAAAAATTAAAAATAGAATTACTTTATGATCCAGCAATCCCATTACTGATAATATATCCAAAAGAATTACTTGCACACCAATGTTCATTACAGTATTCACAATAGCCAAGAGGTGGAAGCAACCAAAGTGTTCATCAACAGGTGACTGGATAAACAAAATGTGGTATATACATACAATAGAATATTATTCAGCCAAAAAAAAAAAAAGGAAATCCTGTCACATGATAAAACATGGGTGAACCTTGAGGACATTATGCTAAATGAAATAAGCCAGCCACAAAAAAGACAAATACTATATTATTCTATTTATATGAGGTATCTAAAATAGTCAAACTCACAGAATCAGAAAGTAGAATGGTGGTTGCCAGGAGCTAGGGGGAGGGGGAAATGGGAAGTTACTGTTCAATGGGTTTAGAGTTTCAGTTTCACAAGATTAAAAAGTTATAGAGATTTGCTGTCCAATATGAATATACTTAACACTACGGAACTGTACACTTAAAAATGGTTAAGATGGGGGCTTCCCTGGTGGCGCAGTGGTTGGGAATCTGCCTGCCAATGCAGGGGACACGGGTTCGAGCCCTGGCCTGGGACCATCCCACATGCCGCGGAGCAACTGGGCCCGTGAGCCACAACTACTGAGCCTGCGCGTCTGGAGCCTGTGCTCCGCAGCAAGAGAGGCCGCGACAGTGAGAGGCCCGCGCACCGCGATGAAGAGTGGCCCCCGCTGGCCGCAACTAGAGAAAGCCCTCGCATAGAAACGAAGACCCAACACAGCCAAAAATAATAAATAAATTAATTAATTAATTAACTTTTTAAAAAAATGGTTAAGATGGTAAATTTTGTATGTCTTTTATGAAAAACAAAAACAGAAAACAAAAACCCAGGTGGATTTGTACATGCATTCAAGTTTGAGTTGCATTCTTCTACATCCTAAAAACCCTGAAATTGTACCTAGAGTTTCAAAGCTTTGATACCCTTAAAAATTATTTTATAGATGTGGTCTGGAGAATATAACAAAACAATATTTGAACAAAGCAATGAATAAGATGGAAAGAGACAATGAATTACAACGTTCAAAAGTAGCATCCACCAAGGAGATTTAATGTTGATTTTCAGATTCAATACAAATAAGACTTTCGCTAATTGGCCAGAGTGGGAAATTCTAATTGTTAAAAAAAATATATTGATAATCAAAGAAATTTGGTGATTCCTCTTTCAGGCATAATGACCCACTTAGTAAGATCAAACAAACAAACATACTATTCCCATCAAGTTGTCAAATTTAAAACATAAATACAATGTAAAAAAACCATATTGAGAAATAATATACATACAGGAAAGGGCAAAATCTTAAATGTAATAGTCAATGAATTTTGACCCCTATGTGCAACACACACACACACACACACACACAGTGAAACCACACAAATCAAGATACAAACCACTTCCAAAACTGTGGCAGACTCTCTCATGCTCCCTCCCCAGTCAATCCCTCTTGAGAATGTTTTGGAGCTGATACTCGGTACTTGTAATTATGTTGTGCGACATGCACTTCCGTACATCATTAATAGGAGTGTAATTAGTGGATGTTTTCTTTAAGGCAATTTTATAATATTATCCAAAGTATTCATAATTCTTAAATTTCTTTACTAAGGAAGGAATTGAATTTCCTGGAGTCTATCCTAAGCAAATAATATGAGATTTAATAAAACATATACATATAAGGATGCTCATCACTGCAAAAATGTTTTCAATAAATTAGAAATTGCAAAGATATAAGTCAAAGAATACAAATTTTCAGTTAAAGAAGAATAAGTTCTGAGGATCTAATGTACAGCATAGTGACTACAGTTATTCATACAGTACTGTATACTTAAGATTGTTGAGAGTGGATCTTAAACATTCTCCCTACAAAAAAAAATTTTTAAAGTTAACTATGTGAGGTGATGGATGTGTTAATTATTTTGATATTGGTAATCATTCCAAGATGTAAATGTATATCAAATCATCATGTTGTATAATTTAAATATATACAATTACATTCGTCAATTATTTCTCAATAAAGCCTGACAAAAAATAAAGCACACACAAAAAACTAGAAATAGCCTAAGTAATCATCACAAGGGAATGGTTAGATATTAATATATATACTTGATGAAACAGTTTGCAATCATTAAAAATTGTTTTAAACAAATTTATTACATGAAAAAATACTCATAATCATTAGGTATTAATTAATAAGGATGAAATAAAATGGGAAATTCAACATGATACTAATTTTGAAAAACATTAATAAAAAAAATCTAGCTTGGTATTATCTCTAGCTAATAAACATATAGGAAATTTTTATTTTGTTCTTTTACTTCTCATATTTTCCAAATTTTTTATAATCACATGATTACATATGTAGAGAATATATATAAAGAGATATATGTAGATATATAGATATATCATATGATATCTATAATCAGAAAAAACCTTATCAGAAAAAGTAAGTTAGGGAAGTAAACAAATTATCATTGGTTCGGTTCCTTTGAGGATGAAATAACTGCAATTCCCATATAATTTACACTGGAGACATGAATAACAAAAACAACAAAGTACAGATAGATCAAAGTCAAATGCAGACATCTATGAAGAATCCCATGACACACCTTGTGTTATAGACAATTGACAAAGGCTCATCATTTCAATGTTTTGTCAAAAGGAAAAGACTGTGAAAGCTGCATAAAATTCTGTGCTATTCCTACAATGGAAAGAAAGGCGGAAATAAAAGAAAAATCCCAAGTCTCTATAATGACTCATTTTCATCTTCTTTCCAGAGTTCACAAGAGATGTCAAAACCAATTCAATCTGGAAGCTTCTGGATGGGACCCAAAGTCCTCCTGACACCCACAGAACACAGATGACACAGAAGAAACAAATATCTGACCTGCTCTTTAGTAGTTTTGAAGTTCTTTACCAAAGAGCAAAATTTAAGGCCTGTATTCCCTGGTGGATCCGTAAATAACTCTCTCTCTGCTTTATTTTTACTGAAAGTTGGAGGGAAAATAAACTTGCCAAGGTTTGTGCAACACAATCCATATAGATGGAGCAAGAACATATTAGAGTTTTGATTTGTATTTACTTTCATGTCACCTTTTAAAAATTTCTATTCCCCCTGTGTACAGGCTATATCAGCACAGTGGTACATGAATGTACTTTTAAAATAAATATACATACACATATGGGATGTTCATGCTCACATTTTTTAATGGTAGGGGTATGTGCAAAAAAAAAATCGCAGACTATCAGTCTAGACTGGAGGATCTCAGCCTCAATTAACTGTGAAATATGTTGCAGTGAATGTTTTACTGATAATAATAAAATATTATATCAGATTGGGATTTTTAAAAATCAGAGCAGATTCAGTTTATCACTCTCAGTTCTTATACAGGTAGTGTGCTTTACCTTTTTTTTTTATTTTAAAGACTTTATTTTTTAAAGCAGGTTTAAGTTCGCAGCAAAATTAAGAGAAAAGTACAGAGATTTCTCACATACCTCTGTTCCCACACATGCACAGCCTCCCCATTATCAGCATCCCCCACCAGAGTGGCATATTTGTTATGACTGATGAACCTCCACTGACGCATCATTATCACCCAAAGTCCATAGTTTACATTAGGGTTCATTCTTGGTGTTGCACATTCTATGAGTTTGGACAAATGTATAACGACATGTATCTATCATTATAGCATCATACAGAGAATTTTCACTACCCTAAAAATCTTCTATGCTCTGCCTATTCATCCCTCCCTCCACCCTCCAACCCTGGCAACCACTTATCTTTTTACTGTCTCCATCGTTTTGCCTTTTCCAGAATGTCTTACAGTTGGAATCATACAGTATGTAGCCCTTGCAGATTTTCTTCTTTCACTTAGCAACATGCGTTTAAGCTTCCTCCATGTTTTTTCATAGCTTGATAGTTTATTTCTTTTTAATGATGAATAATATTTCATTATCTGTATGTACCACAGTTTACAAATCCATTCATCTACTGAAGGACATCTTGGTTGCTTCCAAGTTTTGGCAATTATGAATAAAGCTGCCAAAAACATCTGTGTGCAGAATTTTGTTGAACAGAAGTTTTCAACTCCTTTGGGTAAATACCAAAGAGCATGATTGCTGGCTCATATGGTACGAGTATGTTTAGTTTTCTCAGAAACTGCCAATTGCCTTCCCAAGTGGCTGTATCATTTTACATTCCCACTAGCAATGAATGAGAGTTCCTGATGCTCCACATCCTCACCAGGATTTGGTGGTGTCAGTGTTTTGAATCTGGCCATTCCGATAGATGTGAAGTGGTATCTCACTGTTATTTTAATTTGCACTTCCCTGATGACATATGATGTGGAATATCTTTTTATTTGCTTACTTGCCATTTGTGTATGTCCTTTAGTGAGGTGTCTGTTAAGGTCTTTGGTCCATATTTTTATTTAAAAAATTTTTAAAATAAATTTATTTATTTATTTTTATTTTTGGCTGTGTTGGGTCTTCATTGCTGTGTGCGGGCTTTCTCTAGTTGCGGCAAGCGGGGCCTACTCTTCTTTGTGGTGCACAGGCTTCTCATTGCGGTGGCTTCTCTTGTTGTGGAGCATGGGATCTAGGAGCACAGGCTTCAGTAGTTGTGGCTCATGGGCTCTAGAGCGCAGGCTCAGTAGAGCTTAGTTGCTCTACTAAGGGCTTAGCTGCTCTGCGGCATGTGGGATTTTCCTGGACCAGGGCTCGAACCCGTGTCCCCTGCATTGGCAGGCAGATTCTCAACCACTGTGCCACAAGGGAAGTCCCTCATGTTATTTATATTAATGCTAATTTAAAAAAAAATCAACATATGGCATATTAAGATAAGTTTTATCTAAGCCTATTCTTCAGTTGTAATATTTCCTTGCCATGTTAATATACATGTAAAGAAATGAGCTGAAAAACAACTCATCTTGCATTGTAAATAAAGTTTAAAAATTAGACAAACCCTGTGGTTTTCCATGTTGTATTATAATTTTTAAAAATCCAAATGACTGATTTATCAGATGGATAAAATTGTATTAATGTCAAATCAAGAAGAAAAAGTTGGTAGTACTACTTTCTTATTTTTCTTCTGTAAAATATTTTCAGATATTTTTCAATATCTGGATAGATCATGAAAGAGCGGCATGGTTGTGAACATCACCCATCATTCACGTTGCAGTAGGAAAAAGACGAGAACCTTGGGCCTATATTTCAGTCCCATCTGAAGAGATCATCTCTACATTGGTATTCCAGAAATCCAGAGTGATCCTCAGTCTCCAGGCAGTTCACGTGGACTGGACTTTCAGAAGTGCAGATGGTGTCAGAACCTGGAGGGACCCTGAGGCAGAGTGATGGGAAGGAGAGAGGTGTGGAGTCAGGAACAGATGACAGTCACAAGTAAGTCGATGTGTTGACTTGTTCCAGTTTCCCCAGAGATAGACTGACCGTTTGTCAGGAAAGCATTTTAAGTCAACACCTCCAGCTATACACAGCTTAACTTAGCCATTGATGGGATCATAAGACGTAGGATTAAAGTGAGAGGTCACTTCATTCCCTTTAGATCTCATGGTGATTTTGTCAAGCCTAGAAGGCAGTGTGTGTCAGAAGGGTGACAATCAAGAGCCAAAAGGAAAAAACCAAACTAAACCAAGCCAAACCAAACGAACAACACAAAAACAAGCAACAAAGTCCTTCTAGTCTTTGTACTAGAGATGGTGAACAGATTGTTCCTCAGATAACTGAGAAATGGCCTTAAGTTGTAATAATCAGAATTTAGACATATCATAATTTTGGTACAGATGCAATAGAGAGCCCAGGGGATTAAAAATCTGGTGATAAATAGGGAAGTGGTTAAGATTTTCAGAGGAGAGACTTAGTTAACATTGGAATGGGTTATATTGATGAAGATTGTTCAAAGGACATTTGTTCTCAGCAGACATTAAAACAGGATAGAATCTCACTCTGCTTGGCCAGCACAAATTAATTCTCAGGCCTCTTAAGATTTTGCAACTCTATGATTCTCTATAGGGTGCAATAAAATTTTACTACCACATTTTTCCTATGGAATGTCATGAAATGGACATCTCTCAGAAGTGGATCATCCTGGTCAAAGTAAACCCCACTTCCTTATGCCTAACACAGCCACACATGGACACATAACCTAAGATTTGTGATTTGGGGGGATAATCTTCAGGACATTAAACAATGATCCTTAACACTGGCTGCATATTATAACTATCTGAGGAGCTTTAAAAAAATTGATGCTGCAAGACTTTCAGTACACTGAAAACTGTAAAACACCATTGAAAGAAATTACAGAAGACGTAAATAAATGGAAACATTTCATGTTAATGGTTTGGATGGCTTAACACTGTTAAGATGGTAATACTCTTCAAATTTATATACAGAGTCAATGCAATTCCTATCAAAATCCAGTCTGGCTATTTTACAGAAAGTGGTAAGCTGATCCTAAAATTCATATGGAAATTCAGGGGACCCAAAATAGTCAAAACAATCTTGAAAAGGAACAACAAAGTTGTAGGACTCACGCTTCTTAATTTCAAACTTACTACAAAGCTACAGAAATCAAGACTGTTGGGTACTGGCATAAGGTTAGACATATAAATCAATGGGATAAAATTGAGAGTCCAGAAATAAACCCATGTGTCTATGGTCAGTTGACAAGACTGCCAAGACATTCAGTGGGGAAAGAATAGTCTTTTCAACAAATGGTGATAGGACATGTGATACTGTGATTCACACTAAGATATGTTTGGTCTTCATCCCCATTTCTGGCACAAAACTTGTTGTGGATTGGTTATGATTTCAAATCCACTTGTTTATAACTTAAGTGAAGTCGTTTGATCTAAGGGTGACTTTGTTTATCTTGAGGAAGCTGTGCCAAGATGATGTCATTGACATCTGCTGTGGATCAGCACGCAGTAGTTCAGCTATTGAGAGGTGTCGCTGAGGGGTTGATGGATCAGAACATATGGAAGAGTGGCTAACATGTGATGGACATTTACACTTTAAATACCGAGTATTTGTGAAGGTTACCGAGAGCATTCAGTCTGTGCAAGGCTATTCTTTGCTGATCAAAACAGCTCTCCGAAGAGCTTAAGACACTGGCTCCTGCCATGGCCACTCCTGGTCGGCAGTGGTGTTAAACCATGCAGCAGTCTCAGGAAAAGAAGGGACATCTGTTCCTGCCTTGGCGAGGCTACTCCTCAGAGGAGTGGTGCAAGCCGTGTAAGGGTCCCCGGCGCAGCCCACCTTACTGGCCAGCACTGGCACCTTCACTCCACTAGCATTGAGCTCTAGCAACAAAAGGGACTTTCTGTTGGCACTGGCAGCTGGATATCTGCTCTTGGGTGACTAAGCTGACTCTACTGAGAACCAGCTTGTAGAAAGGTACACCTCAACTAAATTTGGACTTACTTCTTTCACCTCCCCTCTGCCTGGGGCAGTAGTATAATTCATCTGTCATTGGTCTGAAGTACGAAATCTCTTTATTGGCTTATTAAGAGACATTATCCTGTATGCTATTGGCTTGTGAAATATTACTATTATAAATTACATTACTGCCTTGAACCTGTGTTAAACAAATTATTGGCAAAGACAATCTCAGTCTCTGAGCATAATTTGCTGGACAAAACAGAACTCCCAAAACACTTGGAATTTCCTAAGTGATGAGAGCCATAAAGGTTTTTTGTTATGTTAATGAGGAGACTTTTGGAAAGCACCTAAGGATGGTTGCTGGTTGCCAGGAGAATCAACCCTGTGATTTGAATGTTGGAACTTTCAGTCCCACTCCCCTGAACTCCAGGGAGGTTGAATCGATTGCCCATAGCCAGTGATTTAATCCATCATGTCTAAGCAATGAAGCCTCCATAAAAACCCAAAAGGACAGGATTCAGAGAGTAGAGAAAAGATGGGGCCAAGATGGAGGAGTAGACAGACCATGAGCTCACCTCTTCTCACGAGCACACCACAATCACAACTATTTGCAGAACAACCATCAGTGAAAAAGACCAGAGCCTACCAGAAAAGATCTTCTACAGCTAAAGACATAAAGAAGGAACCACAACAAGATGGGTAGGAGGGGCATACTCATGATATAATCAAGTCTCATACTCCCAGGTGGGTGACCCACAAACTGGAGAATAATTGTATTACAGAGGTTCTCCCACAGGAGTGAGAGTTCTGAGCCCCACGTCGGGTTCCCCAGCCTGAGGGTCCTGCAATTGGAAGATGAGCCCCCGAGTATTTGGCTTTAAAGGCCAGTGAGGCTTAATTTTGGGAGTCCCAAAGGACTGGGGGAAACAGAGACTTCATTCTTAAAGGCCACACACAAAATTTCACACTCTCCAGGACCCAGGGCAAAAGCAGTAATGTGATAGGAGCCTGGGCCAGACATACCTGCTGATATTGGAGAGTCTTCGGAGAGGCAGTAGGCGGCTGTGGCTCACCCTGGGGACACGGACACTGGCAGCAGCCATCTAGGGAGCTTCTTTTACAGCATGGACACTGGTGCTGGCAGGCGCCACTGTGAAATACTCATTAGCACCAAGACCTGGCCCCACCCAACTGCCTGCAGGCATCAGTGCTGAGATGCCTCGGCCAAACAACTAACTGGGAGGGGACACAGCCCACCCCACATCAGCAGCCAGGCTGCCAAAGGCTTCCTGAGCCCACAGCAACCACTAGACATGCCTCTAGACATGGCGCTACCCACCAGGAAGCCTGCCCTAGCCCCTGGACCAGCTTCGCCCACCAGGAGGTAGACACAAGCCACAAGAAAACCACAGTCCCACAGCCTGCTGACCCAGCCTGCCCATAGCAGGCCAGACCCTGCCCTGCCACCAGCTGGGCCACGGCCTCGAGCTTTGGAACACCCTGGACTCCACACCCAACTGTGTCAGGAATCAGCCCCCCACACCAGAGATCTGACACCAGCTCTGGGATCCCTGGGCCTTGCAGCCAGACTCCAGGACCTGGCTCTGCCTGCTAGTAGTCTGGCACTAATCCCAGGACCTGGTTTCACCCACCAGTGGGTGGGCAACTATCCTGAAGTCTTCTAGACCCTGAATCCACCCACCAGTGAGCCAGCACTAGCCCCAGAGCCCCCTGGGGTTCTGCAGTCAGCCACCTCATGACCTGGTCCCGCCACCCAGCAGCCAGCAGCCTCTGCACAAGGCAGGGCCTAGCAACCAACCAGACTAGGAGCCAACCAAGCCTACCAGACTGCCCACATAGTCAGCCTGCCACAACAGAAGGACCCATGCAGCCCTCCTAGGGGGAACGCTGAGAGCATATAGCTTGGGTGACGAGAGAGGAGTACACTGCTAGGACACATAGGATGTCTCCTACAGAGGGCCACTTCTCCAAGGTTGGGAAACGTAACTAACCTACCAGATACATAAAAATGCAAACAGCAACTTAGGCAAAATGAGGTGGCAGAGGAACATGTTCCAGACAAAGGAACAAGATAAAGCCTCAGAAGAACTAAGTGAAGTGGAGATAGGCAATCTACCTGAGAAACTGTTTGGGGTAATGATAATAAAGATGATCAAAGAACTTGGGAGGAGAATGGATGCACAGAGCAAGAATTTAGAAGTTTTTAACAAAGAGTTAGAAAATATAAGAAAAGCCAGAGATGAAGAATACAGTAACTGAAATGAAAAAACACGCTAGAAGGAATAAGTAGTAGACTAAATGACACAGAGGAACAGATAAGTGAGTTGGAAGACAGAGCAGAGGAAATCACTGCCACTGAACAGAAAAAAGAAAACAGAATGAAAAGAAATGAGGACAGTTTAAGAGACCTCTGGGACAACATCAAGGGCAGTAATATTTGCATTATAGGGGTCCCGGAAGGAGAAGAGAGAGAGGAAGGGGCTGAGAACATATTTGAAAACATAATAGCTGAAAACTCCCCTAATCTGGGAAAGGAAACAGTCACCCAAGTCCAGGAAGCACAGAGAGTCCCATACAGGATTAACCCAAAGAGGAATACACCACAACACACTGTTATCAAAATGACAAAAATTAAAGATAAAGAGAGACTATCAAAAGCAGCAAGGGAAAAGCAACAAATAACATACAAGAGAACTCCCATAAGACTATCAGCTGATTTTTCAGCAGACACTCTGCAGGCCAGAAGGGAGTGGCACAATATATTTAAAGTGATGAAAGGGAAAAACCTACAATCAAGAATCTCTACTCAGCAAGGCCCTTGTTCAGATTTGATGGAGAGATCAAAAGCCTTACAGACAAGCAAAAACTAAAAGAATTCACTAAACCAGCTTTACAACAAATGTTAAGGAACTTATCCAGGCAAAAAAGAAGGCCACAACTAAATACAAGGAAATTACGAAATGGAAGAGCTCATTGGTAAAGGCAAACATGCAGACGGGGTAGGAAATAATCCATGCACAAAGCTAGTAGGAAGGTTAAAGGACAAAAGTAGTAAAATCATCTATATCCACAACTAGCAGTTAAGGGATAAAACAATTAGATGAAAAATATGATTATCAAACAGTAATTGTGAGGGGAGGAGAGTACAAATCAAATGCAGGGTTTTAAAAATGCATTTGAAATTAAAACAATCACCCATATATATATATATAGACTACTCTATAAAAACTTCATGGTAACCACAAACCAAAAATCTATTAATAGATATACACAAAAAAGAAAAAAAGGAATCTAAACATAACACTAAAGATAGTCATCAAATTACAAGAGAAGAGAACAAAAGAAGAAGAAAGGAAAAAATAAAGGTCTACAAAAACAACCCCCAAACAATTAACAAAATGGCAATAAGAACATAGATACCAATAATCACCTAAATGTAAGTGGACTAAATGCTCCAATCGAAAGACACAGAGCGGCTGAATGGATATAAAAACAAGACCCGTATATATGCTGCCTACAGAGTACTCACTTCAGATCTAAAGACACACAGACTGAAAGTAAGGGGATGGAAAAAGGTATTCCATGCAAATGGAAATCAAAAGAAAGCCAGAGTAGCAATACTTATATCAGACAAAATGGAATTAAAAATAAAGACTGTTACAAGAGACAAAGAAGGACACTACATGTTGATCAAGGGATCAATCCAGAGAGCAGGGAGGGTGGCATGCCTGGAGGGCACAGAATTTCCATGCCCTTTTCCACTCGTATCCTGCCCTAGGCGTCTCTTCCATCTGGCTATTCCTGAATTATACCTGTTGACTGAAAAAAGAGTGCACAACTCAAGAGCTGTGAGTTCAGTTTTATTGGGGGCAAAATGAGGACTACAGCCGTGGAGACAGCCTCTCAGATAACTCTGAGGAACTGCTCCAAAGAGGTAGGGAGGGAGGTCAGTATATTGATGATTTGGTGAAGGGGGTACATGCCATCAAGCACAGATCTCGGTGGAAGGTTGCTGCTAGTAACGAGGAGCAGATGTCTCTGTTAGTGATTTTAGTGCTTTTCTTGGTATGAGAAGATGCAAAAATTGGGTTCATAAAACTTTCTTCTGAAAATATCTAACTATCTAAAGGCCCGTTCTGCCAGTTTTTCCAGAGCAAAGAGTGCCTCATTTCTGATCTCCATCCTGAACTCCTTTCAGGGTGTGTTAAAGGTCAGTGACTACAGTGGCTAGTGATTTAACTCTTGTAGAACAAGATGGAGAGGACTTTTTTTTTTTCATTATCATATTCTTTTATAATAAACCAGTAATCTAGCAAGCAAATGTCTTCCTGAGTTCTGTGACCTTCTCCAGCAATTACTAGAACTCAAGCAGGGGGTTGTGGGAATCTCTGATCTATAGCCAGAGCCCAGGTGATAATCTGGACATGCTATTGAATCTGAAATTAGGGACGGGGCAGTCTTAGGGGACTGAGCCCTTAACTTGTGGGTCTGATATTGAGTTGAATTGTAGGACACCCAGTTGGTGTCAGATAATTGCTTGGTGACATAGGGGGAAAACTCACACACTGGAATTAGGTGCAGAATTGTAGTTGGTGATCAAAAGTAAGACCAGAATCAGAATTTTAAGATGATTGGATATCCACATACAGAAGAATGAAGTTGGACTCCCACCTCATTCCATATACAAAAATTAACCCCAGGACTTCCCTGGTGGCTCAGTGGTTAAGAATCTGCCTGCCAGTGCAGGGGACATGGGTTCAAGCCCTGGTCTGGGAAGATCCCACATGCTGCGGAGCAACTAAGCCCCTGCACCACAACTACTGAGCCTGTGCTCTAGAGCCCACGAGCCACAACTACTGAGCCCACGTGCCACAACTACTGAAGCCTGCGCCTAGAGCCTGTGCTCCACAACAAGAGAAGCCACCGCAATGAGAAGCCCGCGCACCACAACAAAGAGTAGCTTCCGCTCGCCGCAACTAGAGAAAGCCCGTGTGCAGCAACGAAGACCCAACACAGCCAAAAATAAATAAATTAAACAAATAAATTAAAAAAAAATTAACCCCCAATACATCAGAGACATAAATGTAAGAGGTAAAACTATAAAAGAAAACATAGGTGTAAATCTTCATGATTTTGAACTGGGTAATGGTTTCTTAGATTTGATACCAAAAGCACAACCAATAAGGAAAAAATAGATAAATTGGACTTCATCAAAATTAAAACTTTTGGGACTTCCCTGGAGGTCCAGTGGTTAAGACCCTGTGCTTCCAATGTAGGAGGCACGGGTTTGATTCTTGGTCAGGGAAATAAGAGCTCACATGCCGTGCAGCGTGGCCAGAAAATAAATTTAAAAAAATAAAAACTTTTGTGCCTCAAAGAGCACTATAAAATGAAAAGCCAACCCACCAAAAACTGGGAGAAAATATTTGTAAATCATATATCTGCAAATCATATATTAGATATTAGATATCAATAAATCTATACTCTGGTATCCAGAATATATAAAGACTCTTAACAACTCAACAATAAAAAGACATATAACTCAATAGAAAAGTGAATGAGAAATCTGGATAGACATTTCCCAGAAGAAGATATACAAATGCACAATAAACACATGAAAAGAAGTTCAACATTATTAGTCACAAGGGAAATGCAAATCAAAACCACAATGAGATACTACTTCTTCATACCCACTAGGAAACTATACTTGAAAACACAGACAATATCAAGTGTTACTGAGGAGAAAGTGGGGAAACTATTACCCTCATACACTGCTAGTGGGAATGTAAAATAATGCAGCCACTTTAGAAAACAGTTTGGCAGTTCTTCAAAAAGCTAAACATAGTGTAACTATTTGAGCCAGTAATTTGACTCCTAAATGTATACCCAAGAGAACTGAAAACATATATCCACACAAAACCTTGTACATGAATGTTCATAGCAGCAGTATTCATAATAGCCAAAATGGAAACAATCCAAATGTCCATCAACTGATGAATGGATAAACAAAAGGTGGTATAGCTATACAATAGAATATTATTCAGTCATAAAAAGGAATGATGTAGGGATTCATGCTACAGTAAGTATGACCTTGAAAATATGATGCTAGGTGAAAAAAGTCAGTCACCAAAGGCCACATACTGTATGACTCCATTTTAATGAAATGTCCAGAATAGGCAAATCCATAGAGACAGAAAGTAGATTAGTGGTTGCCAGGATTTAGAAGGAGGAAGGAATGGGGAGTCAATAGGTACAAGTTTCTTCTGGGGGAGATGAAAATGTTCTGGAATTAAGGAGTAGTGATGGTTGCACAACTTTGTGAAGACACTAAGAACCACTCAGTTGCATACTTTGAGAGTGTGAATTTTATGGTATGTAAATTATATCTCAAAAAATTCTATGAAAAAATACTGATGACTAGTCTCTAGTCAGATCAATCAAATCCAAATATCTGGGCATGAGACTGGGGCATTTAAATTTTTAAAGGCACCCTGGTGATTCTGAAGCACCAGTGGCTTGTAATCCACTGCATTAAATAAACCATCAATCTTTTTTTTTTTATTGTGAATTTGTTGGCAGAGATTAACAAGATTCTTTGACCTTCCATGGCTCTAATGGTAATTTTGATGGGGACAGACGGTAGGAAAAGGTCTAGAGTAATGGTAGCTAAAATTTACCAGTGTCAGAATTCACCAGTGCTATCAACAAAGGGATATATTGCTTCAATTCATTATAATGTGTTTTTTAAAAACAGTTTTCCCCAGTGCTAATCAGTTGGTGTGTTCTTACATGTTCTCCGTGTTGCAATATCATTGAAGATTTTTCAAAGGAGGTAACATTACCCTTAATTACAGTGTCACTGTAACAATGTGTACAATCTGTAATGTCAGGGTTTTATTTTTTTAATCTACTCCTGCTTCAAAGTTCCCACTGGGATAGCTATGGTGACCCCTAGCTCTGAGGATTTCCCTTTGGACCCAGAAGTGGGATGCAGACTTCAGATCCTGGGGCTGTCCAAAGGGTGGGGTGCTTTAAGCAAGCACAGGCTAAACTATTTCACCTATCCTAACTGAAGTCAAGAACCACAACTGCCAAGTAGTTTTTAATTTTACTTTATCATTTGTTTAATATTCCCACTTAATTCCAAAAAGGAAGTTGAAGTAATTTGATTGTCTAAGAAGGTAGATTTAGGCCCAAAGTAGGCCTCATAAGCAAAGTATTCATTTTCCAGCATGGTTCCTTATGCAGAGAGATATGAGCCTAAAAAATCCACTTAACCTGAATATTATGTATCATTTTGGAAAATGTTTTCTACATGGTCTAATCCCGTGATGAGAAGCAGCAGGGACAAAGCCATGCAGAAGATGTAATGGCAAAGTTCTCTACTGGGAAACACCTTGTTTCTGCTAAGATACCAGAATTATACACACTTTTTTTACTAGAAAAGTTTAGCACATTTAAGCAATAACCTTTCTGAAACATGTAAGTCTCTAAATAATGGCTTTCAAACTTTTAATCTCCTATTAATAAGCATAATAGATGGAATGCAAAACACTCTCCTGAAGCATATCAGAGTTATACAAAATAACTCTACCTATAACTTTGCTACTTTGTACTCCTTACAAGAAAGCATATCAATATTGAAGTAAGTAAAAGCAATGTTATTAATATTGAATCTAGACTTCTGTTCATTGTACTAGTCTTTGCTAATATTGAATTATACTAATTACGTTAATATTTAATTTGGGGATAGATTCAATAGAAATGCAATTACGACAAGCTATTGTGGGAGGTTCAATACTAGGGCAATATACTGAATCTACTGAATTTAGAATTACCCTAATAATAACATCAATTTAGACAAGCTTCTTACTAGATATTTCTGACCTAGCCATGATGAAGAAACTGGTACCACACAGCCCTGTTACTATAAACAACCACAAAACTAGGTAAAGTATATAAAATAGACACTGGACAACAGTCTGGGAGGACTGTAATTCCTGAAAGAAGGGAAACAAACAAGGTAAGTTACATATACACACAAAAAACTTGACTGATGAATTATCTCAAACATTTAAAGAGAAAATAATACTAATCCTACACAATCCTTTTTAGAAAATAGAGGAGGGGGGAACACTTACAAACTTGTTTTATGAGATCAGAGTTACTCTTATATCAAAATCAAAAAAAGACATTACAAAAAACCCCCCAAAAACTGCTGACCAATATTATCAAGAACATAGATTAAAAAGTCCTTAACAAAATTTTAGCAAATTGAGCCCAGCAACATGGAAAAAGAATAATTATCATGATCAAATGGGGTTTATTCTGGGAATGCAATGCTAGTTTAACATTTGAATACAAATTGATACAATAACAGAATAAAGAAGAAAAATCATGTGATCATCTCCATGGACGCAGGAAAAGCATTTGACAAAATATAACACTCATTCATGATAAAACCTCTCAGCAAACACAGAATAATAGGAAACTCTCTTAACCCAATAGAGGACATCTACAATTAGCAACATACTTACTAGTGAAAGATTAAAACTTTTTTCCCCTAAGATTAAGATCAGAACAAGTATTCCACTCTCACCACTCCTAGTAGAGGTCTTTAACAGTGTAATAAGACAAGAAAAAAAAGGCATAAAACTATAAAGGAAGGAGTAAAACTATCTTTGCAGATGACATCATCCTATACATAGAAAACCTTAGACAACTTAACAAAAGCTACTAGAACTATTAAGTGAATTTAGGAAAGTTTCAGAATACAAGATCAATATACAAAACTCAGTTGTATCTCTATATATTAGCTAATGAACATTTGAAAAATTAAGCTTAAAATAATGCCATTTAGAATAACATAAAAAACCCAAAGTCAGGTATGCACTTAATAAAACATATGTAAGATATATACCATGAAAACTACAAAATATTGCTAAGAGAATCAAAGAAGGCAAAAAAAATGGAAAGAAATATTTACTGTCTCTTGTTAAGATGTCAATTCCCCAAAAGTGACCTAAAGATTTGACACAACCATAATCAGAATCCCAGAAGACTTTTTTTTTGTAGAAATTAACAAATAGACTATAAAATTTTTATGGAAATTTGAAGGGTCTTAAAGAGATGAAGCAATTCTGAAAAAAAAAAAGTTGGAGGATATACACTATTTCAAGATTGCTAAAATCCTATGGTAATCAAGACAGTGTGGTATTAGCATAAAGGCAGACAAACAGATCACTGGATCAGAACACTGTATAAGAGTAGAACCATATGTATTAATTTTTGACCAAGGTACTAAAGAAGCTCAATAAGGGAAAAAAATACTTCTATCAAATGGTGCTGAAACAACTGGCTATCTAGGGAAAAAAAAATCAATTGCAACTCATACCAAACACAAAAAATAGTTTGAGATGGATCATAGCTTTTAATGTAAAAGCAGAAACCATAAAGCTTCTAGAAAAAAAACACAGGGGGTTATCTTTGCAAATATTTCTTTGTCAGGACCCACAAAGCACTAATCATAAAAGAAACAAATTGAGAAAATTGACTTAATTGAAATTTAAAACTTCTGTTCATCAAAAGACCCTGTTAAGACACTGAAGAGAGTTCCTTGGTGGCCTAGTGGTTAGGATTCTGGGCTTTCACTGCCATGGCCTAGGTTCAGTCCCTGGTCAGGAAACTGAAATCCCGCAAGCTGTGCAGCGAGGCCAAAAAAAAAAAAAAAAAAAAAGACATTGAATAAGCAAACTATATGTGGGAGAAAATATTCACAACATACAATCTGACAAAGGACTTGTATCCAGAATATATGAGCAACTCTTATGACTCAATAATTAAAAGATGAACAAACCAATTTTTTAAAAGTAGTCAAGAAGATTTCTACTTTCAGAAAGATGGAGTAGACATACTTTTCCCATACTCCTCCTGCTAAGTACAGCTAAAAACTCTGGACATTCTATATAAAGCAAAGATAAGAATACTCTAAAAGGTGGGGGAAAGGCAGACCAGCTATAGACCTCAGGAACTGAGGAACAAGGTGGTAAGTTCCCTGGGTTTTCTTTTTGCCTCATATATCCCAGACTGGATGCTGGAGAAGCCAGCAATCTGGAAATGCCAATGGCTGCGCACATGCACACACACAGATACACACACACACACACACACGTGCTCTAGAAAAGCCTGCTGGCTCTAGCCAAAGGACCAAAAGGGACAGCCTTGGGTCTGGTTCCAGCTGTTCAATCTTTTTTTGTACGCTGTGAGGAATAAATCACCCTTCTAGCCTAAACTTTAATGGGGTTTAACGAAGAGCCCTAATTCAACTTAAAACTATTCTTTTTTTCTGAGATCAAAACTCTACTTTCTTATCTCAAGTTAATTCTGCTCCTTTCTTTAACTGTGTCAGCCATGCTTGTTCCACTTTCTTCAGTGTTTAGCCTGTATCCTATATTGCATCTCCTCAACATCAGTTTTATTGAGCCATAATTTTCTTCAATATGTACCCATTTTAAATGCATAATCTGGGGCTTCCCTGGTGGCGCAGTGGTTGAGAATCTGCCTGCCAATGCAGAGAACGCGGGTTCGAGCCCTGGTCTGGGAAGATCCCACGTGCCGCGGAGCAACTCGGCCCGTGAGCCACAATTACTGAGCCTGCGCGTCTGGAGCCTGTGCGCGGCAACGAGAGGCCGCGATAGTGAGAGGCCCACGCACCGCGATGAAGAGTGGCCCCCGCTTGCCACAACTAGAGAAAGCCCTCGCACAGAAACGAAGACCCAACACAGCCATACATACATACATACATACATACATACATACATACATACATAAAAAGAATGTAAGCAGACAAGAATATCATTAAAAAAAAAATAAAAAAAAAAAATTAAATGCATAATCTGATAAGTTGTGATGCATGCATATACCAAAGAAACTATAACTGCAGTCAATATATAGAACATTTTCATCACCCTCAAAAGTTTCATCTTCCTTCCTGGCAGTCCATCTCTCAGCCCCAAGTGTTTTTTTGGTCACTAAATTTGCATTTTCACTATAGTTTGTATTTATACTTTTGGGTCTGGCTTTTTTCACTCAGCATATGGTTTTGCATGTGTGTCACATTTACCTGTAGTTTGTTCCTTTTTATTGTTGAGTAGTATTCTACTGTACAGATATACACCACATTTTGTTTATCCACTCACCAGGTGAAAGACATTTGGGTTGTATCCTATTTGGGCCATTAGTGTGAATAAAACTGCAATGATCATTCATGGAAAAAGAAATGATGACACAGAAGTATATTTATTGATAGGGAAAAATGTTCATGACCAATTGCTAAATGAAAAAAATAGGTTACAGAACAGTTTATATAATATGGACCCAATTTTGTAAAGAATATATTTGTGTAAATAAGTAAATGCATAGAAAAAAGCCTCAAATGTTAATGATGGTTATCTCTGGGTGTTGAGATTACATGATCTTTAAGTTAAAAACCAATAAAGTGGGCAAAAGACTGTAACAGACACTTCACAAAGGAGGATCGGCCAATTAGAACATGAAAACTGATCCTTAGTCATCAAGGAAATGCAAATTACAGCCACCATGTGATGCCACGACTGACAGCACCAAGTGTGGGCCAAGATGTAGAGCAACAGAACCTCATATGTTACTAGCAGGAAAGTAAAACTGTACAACCACTTTGAATACTGGTCTGGCAGTTTCTTGTGAAGTTAAACATGCACCTACCCTATGACCCAGAAAATACACCTCTAGGTATTTACCCAGGAGAAATGAAAACATTGGACACAGAAAAAACTTGTGCATGAACATTCATAGCAGTTTTATTCCTAACACAGAATGTTCCAGTAAGAAAATTAGATTTCAAAAAATTTTACCTTTCTCTCTTTTCTTTTCCTAGCCCTGGCTTCAAAACTAGAATAGCACAAACTAGAAACAACTCAAATGTCCATCGGTAGGAGAATGAATAAACAAAACGGGTCCTTCCACACAAACAAATATTATTCAGCAATAAAAAAAAAAAATAACGAAAGAAAATCATTTCTGATACACACAACATATGGATGGGCCTCAATATCGTTAGGCCGAGTGAAAGAAGCCAGGTACAAAAAGATACATACTGATTCCATTTATATGAAGTTCTGAAATAGGCAAAACCAACCTGTGGCAAAAGAAATCAGGGGAGTGGTTGCCTGTGGAGTGGGGTGGGCTGGAAGGGGTTGACAGGGATGGGGCCTGAGGGATATCTGGGGGTTATGGCAGTATTCTGTATCGTGATGGGTATGGGTTACACAGACAGATGTGACTGCTGAAACTCAGAACTGTACACTTAAGACCTGTCATTTCCGGCTTCCCTGGTGGCGCAGTGATTAAGAATCCGCCTGCCAATTCAGGGGACACGGGTTTGAGCCCTGGTCCGGGAAGATCCCACATGCCATGGAGCAGCTAAGCCCATGCGCCACAACTACTGAGCCTGAGTTCTAGAGCCCGTGAGCCACAACTACTGAGCCTGTGCACCACAACCACTGAAGCCTGCGCGCCTAGAGCCCGTGCTCCGCAACAAGAGAAGCCACCACAATGAGAAGCCCGCGCACTGCAAGGAAGAGTAGCCCCCGCTCGCTGCAGCTAGAGAAAGCCCACGTGCAACAATGAAGACCCAACGCAGCCAAAAATAAATAAATAAAATAAATAAATTTATAAAAAACAAAGAGCGGTCCTTTCACTGTACATGAGTTATACTTCAATAAAAATGGGGAAAATTAAAAACAAACAAATCTTTTTGTTAATGTAAATTTCAAACATAAAAACAGTAGAAATTATACTTTTATGAGTACTCCATTATAATTAATGATTTGCTAACTTCTGTTACTGGCAATAAATTGCTTAGACACACGTCACAACTAATTCCCCACTTGTTCATGAGCCAAGAACGACTGTGTGTTGACTTTCTAATAAAAGGCT
This sequence comes from Balaenoptera acutorostrata, assembly GCF_949987535.1. Classification (NCBI taxonomy): domain Eukaryota; kingdom Metazoa; phylum Chordata; class Mammalia; order Artiodactyla; family Balaenopteridae; genus Balaenoptera; species Balaenoptera acutorostrata. The sequence continues at coordinate 41,054 of NW_026645609.1, forward strand.
TTTTCCTCCCGTGTCAGGTCTCACGGTTTGAGAAATTTCTAGAATTTTAGAAAGGTAGAATTTTCTAGCCTTCTCAGGGATTTCAATGGAATGTCAAAATTTGACCCATGGACATCTATTGAAAAAATGTGGTCATTTTCAAATACCAGAGAGGTTTCATATTTTAGGTTTATTTTTTTTAACTGGTCAAGATTGCCTTTAGGAGGAAACAACCAGGATTGATTGATTGATTGATTTTAAAATAAGGTCAATATTTTTTCTGTTTCACCAACTGAAGGACTACAATGGTAATTTATGCCGTACTTCTCTCCATTCGTATTTTAGAAGATGAATTAATGAAAGGAATGAGGTAGCCTGGGGTTAGAATGCTGTTTTTACCAATTATCAATATTTGTTATGTGATCTTGAATAAATTTCTTCATCTTTCTGACCCTCAGTCTCCTCATCAATAGGCATAAGAATATGTACCTCAAATTGTCATAATGAAGATTAAATATCATCTGAGAAAAATGCCTGGACATCTGCCAGCAGCTCAGTAAATATTACTGCCTTCCCTTAACTCCTTAGCAGAGGACAAGAGTGAAGAATGTTCCTTCCTCCATATTTCAGAGGTAGGTACACTCTGAAATCTGGACCTTCTTTGGGGAATTTATACAAGCCCAGTTTGAACTGTTTTACAGGTGAGGTGGCTATGGGTGGATCGAGGCAGGTGCGAGTGGGAGGGCTGTGCGAGCCTCGCCTTTTATCTCCCTAGAACATAATAAACATTTTACAATAACTAATGATGAAAATATTGTCTGCAGTTTCTATTCTTCTCGATGAAAGTGTACTTGGAAAGCCATTTCTTGTTGTTGTTCTCCCTGGAAAGCATTGATCTGGGACCCAGCTGGTGTGTGGGAGGCCAGCTTTCCCATGAACTGGTGGTGGGGACACGTCAGCACAGGCTGCCGAGATGAGTCTCAGACCCTGAACCATGCTCCCCAGTGTGTGTCAGGGAGGGCAGGCATGTAGAGGTCTCTCTACCCTTCCTTCCTTTTTGTTTAAAGACAAGATCCATTTCTACCTTTGTCACCCCCTGCAGAGCCACCAGATCTCTGAAGCCGAACCAGATCTCTGTAATAAATTACCTGAGAAAAGAGAAAAGGACAAAGTAACGTGTTTAGAAATCTGACTTTCTTCCTGGAGCATTCAGGGTTACCTGCTCCAAAAGGGCAGGGTTGCACTAAGGTGTGTGCTGGGGAGTGTGCAGGCTAACGTTCGTAGAAAAAGTTCAGTTGGTTCATTTAAGTCGTCATTTATACATTTTTCGTATTAAGGGTGAAATGTTTTCAAACCTGGGAAAATAGTGTTACAAAACAGCACTGGACATTTGTACTGCATGTACAAATAAGCCTATAGTTGACTAAACCTTTACAACAATTCTGCGAGGTTGGTAATGTATCACTCATTTTCTAAACGAGGAAACACAGGCTCAAAGAAGTTGTGTGTTTGCTTGGTGTCACATACGTGGTAAGGAAGAAAACGAGGCCTAGAACCCTGGCCTCCTGGCTCCAAATCTTTTCCCACTAGATGGTCCATGAATGCTAGATGACAGTTTGAATTCTTTTGAGAGTAGTATTAGTGACTGGCCAGCGGAAAACTAGCCCAGACTATGAATCTGGGGATCCAGAGAGTGAGGGGAAAGTTGGAGACATAGGAAGCAGATGTGAGATGCCGCACACAAACACCACAGCAAGGGCTTCAGGGCTAAGATTTGAGAGGAGCTTCTGATGGACTCTCTTGAATTGGATCCCCTTTCATATATTTATTTCCTTTCTGAGATTATACCTCTTTCTGGGCTGAGAACAACCAACGCAGAGTGAAGAACAAAGAAAATAGAAACACATATCATTTCCAGAGAGTGTCAAAAGTATCATCAAAATGAGGAAGAAATTCATAAATGTACATACATAATTTTTTTTCGATTAAAAACAGTGTCACACCAAGTAAAAGCTTGTTTGATTTTTTTTTTTTTGTCAGCCCAATGTCGTTTTGTTAGCAATGTTGACCACTGAAATTATTTTCTTAGCACAGAATTTTCCAGTAAACCTCCCACATCGGTGTAAACTTCCTGTTCCTCTTCTTAGGTCCCTCATTACACGCAGCAGGAGAGCTGATATTCAGCAGAAAATTAACTTGGCAGCGTGTGTGCTTAAAGGCATCAAGTTCTAAGGAAAGGAAGTTTTTGTTTTGTTTTGTTTTGTTTTACAAAGCATTGCTTTTTACTTGTGGTGGGCCTTTTGAAGTTATGGATTTTATTTTCTGAAGATAGAGGCTTTTGGTTTAGCACAATTCTCAGTACCTGGAAAATATTCAGTGTGAGTTGTTGAACTGAGTGTTTAACATGTACTTCCCCTTGACCAAATAGAAACTTTTAGGGGTCATTTTTTTATTGTAGACAAGCTTATAGGAACAGGCGATCTTTGGAAATTGGGGAAATTGATTCGTGAGGACTATGGTCCAAGAGCACACTTTTTAAAAAGGGGCCTTTGACCCTTTATTAAGCACAAAACAATCACACAGCTAATGTAAACCTCCTCTTAAATTCGTGGTTATCAGGCTTGGCTGTTATAATAAATATGTTAAATATAATTATAATTACCTGGGGTAGAATGAGTGGTAGGATTTTTTAAAAAATACTGCTGCCAGGTCTCAGACCCAGTCTTATACACTGCATAATGGGTCTAATCTACAGCCTGGGCTTCAGGCTTTAAAAAGCTTCTCAGGAGATTCTAATGGGCAGCCAAAGCTGAGCATCATTCTCTTACATGAATGAACACATTTTTAATCAGTACCTATTAAGTACCAGGCACTGTGCTGGGCACTTGTTATCTTTTATTTTTACTAACATGGAAATTGGGACTCACAGAGGTTGATTTGCTTACCATGATAGAGCAGCTAAGTGTTAAAGTTGGAAAGAAAAGAAAAAAAGATCCTATGACCTTACACTCTTTTTGCCATTTACATCATAGTAGTTAAAAAATATGCTAGTGACTGCAGAAGCCAATGTCTGACCTTTGAAAATGTAGACATGAGTAAATGAAGACTAACTCATTGAAGATCAGAAGGACAGTCCTCAGGATGCTATGAGAAGCCAGTTTTTAAACATATATGGAAATAAAATCTGGGTGTCAAGCCTATTGGATAGGTATTTCCTTCTAATGTTTGAAAAACATTCTATTTTTCAAAACCCAGCAATGTCTCCTATTGAATTGGAAATTGCAGATTGTTAGAAGGGCCCGATGTCAGTCATTGCTGAGTTGGGCATCGGAGATGTATTTAGCCATTGAGGAGCAGGACCTGGGTGGCCACCACAAAGAAAATCAGGGCTGAGCTGTCCACAGGATGAGACTCACAAAGGTGCCCTACAGCAGAGTCAGGTCACATTCATTGCCCCTGTTGTAAACTAGCCGGCTGTGGGCTGAGACTGTGTATCAGTTATGCACATCCAGACTGCTTAGAGATCCCGGGAGCAGCTATTCCGTTAAGAAAAAGTAAACTAAGAAAAAGAAGACTTCAACCACTCAACTGTAACTGTGGTGGAGAAGCTCAATGCCTGCCTGAAGGTGGCTTGTGACTTTAATGTGTGTGTGTGCTGTGTATTTTTTGGCTTGAATAACCTCCTATTCACAGTGCTATGCCTCAGGTGCCCCATTAATGCTTCCTTTTTCTTTCTAAATTTCCCTCCCTTCACGGTCTTTGCTCCATCCCTATAAACTCTTTGTCTGTTGGCTAAGAAACATCTGGAGTAAGCATGGATTGTGAACATTTTAGAGTCATGTCTAGAGCAGTGGGAACTATTTCAGAAAGAAAGAAAAATCTGAGACAAAGGCAGATGAGAAAGGGAAGTAGACACAAAGAATGAAACGGGCAGGTAGAGAATGTAACAGGAAGGTACTTAAATAGATGGAGATAGAGAAGAACAGACAGTATAAGAAAGAATGAATGAGACAGAGACAGTCAGAATCCCAGCAAGAGAGGATGGAGAGAAACAGAGACAGGAGCTCAGAGAGAGCTAGACATATATATATAGAGAGAGGGAGACAGACAGACAGACAGACAGAGGCAGCCAGTCAGCAATGGAGAGAGAGAAACAGAGACAGGCAGCAGAGAAGACCAGACAGGAGACAGAGGGGGTCAGGGGTGAAGGGAGAAAGAAAGAGAGACAGATGTGCCGAGAGAGGAGCCTGGGGGACAGAGGCAGGCTGACGGGGAGAAGGCAGTGAACAGAGGGGTGGGGCCGGCAGATGCGTGGTGTGGATGGCGCTCTCACAGAGAAACGAGAAGCCGGGCTGCTGTGCCAGGACGGACAGCCTTTCCATCGGGGCTGTTGGAGGGGATGAGTTAGTCATCCTAAATAGAAGGATTCCTTCCTCCCCAAGCCCAACCCAGGCTCCATCTGGAGGGCGGTCTGATGAATGTGGCTTCCAACACCAGCACCCTGGGCCATGGGAGGACCCCACAGAATTACAGATGTGGGAACCGAGATCCTCGTGGTGGACGTGTGTGGCTTCCTGGCCGGCCCTTCTCCATTCACTCCGTTTTCAGAAACAACCTCCCATGTTCGTGGGGAACCACCCCTCCCCACCTCCATCCCCTGTGGTTTTGTGGCATTGGCAGTACCTCCCACCACCCCCATTCCAGGGATAGTGTACAACTCAGGCTTGGCGTCTGATCCAGAGTATCAGTTTCCCCTGTGGTCAGTGACTGGCTCAGGGGTAGGCACATAACTCAAGGGAGGCATATCAGAGCCAACCAGTCTCCTTTGGGGGTTTGTTTGGGCTCCAGGGTTTGCCCTCAGATCCAGACTTGAACCCTCCAGACATGTTGGCTGGAGCTGGGGCTGCCATCCTGCCAACTTGCATAGTCTGAAGATGAAACCAACACACAGAGCAGCAGAGAGTAAAATGAAGAACCACTGCATTCTTGTGGCCTCTTCTGAACACTGTCCAAGCTGTTTCTGAAGTCAGAACTATCTCTAGAGCTTTTATTTCCAAAAGCCAATAGATAACCTTCTTCTCTGACAGCATAAACCAGTTCGAGTTGGAGTTTCTGTCACTTGCAACCAAATCCTAATTGATATAATGTTTTGGGTTATATCACCACATTCTGTAGACATGGAGTTTAAGTAACTTATCTAAGATTTTAGCTAGTTGATGCCAGCACATGAACTGAGGTTTCACCTACCTCTACGCCCTTGAACTCACTCTTTCCTTCTCTCCCCCTCATTTGATTTACAGTTAAGATATCAGGCCCATTTCAAACAAATGGTTTTACTCTAGCGACTGCACAAGTTCTGGAAATGCCGACTCTAGGCAAAATTGCCATCCCCAGGCAATGCTTATCTTGGCTCAGCTATTTCCTTATTCTGTGATGTACTCTTCTCCCTTCCTAGCCATGGTAAGCAGAATATGACATGTATCACAGATACTTTTATATGAACTTACCCAGTAGAACCTTTACCTTTTAAAAGAGACCCTGAAGGAATACACTTCTAATGCAAGGATCCCAGATATTGTAGCATATGGTTAGAGGACATACTTGGAGTTGCTGAACTGTCTTAGAATTCTCTGAACTGTCAGTGAGCACTAGGTCCAATAGTCATTTTATAAGATTGTAAATGAAACCTTACTGAAGAATCCTGAAAAATGTCCCCCATGTAACACATTTAGAGCAGTGGTACTCAAGCTTCACTGCGCATTAGACTCACTGGAGAGCTTGTTAAAACAGACTGCTGGCCCCATCCCCAGAGCCTCAGCTACAGTGGGTCTGGGGCAGGGCCTGAGAATTTGCATTTCTAAAAAGTTCCCAAGTGATGCCGATGCTGCAGTTCTGTCTGGGTGGCACCCCGCTTTGAAGATCAGGTTTAGATTTAAAAATACACCTCTGAGAGAGCTTGGCCAGCTGACGTGAAACCTCCACACTGCGCTGCCCTAGTCCTAGATACTAGTAGACTAGGAGTAGACTACTTCCTTCCACCTCCCACCTCATCCCCCAGCAGAGATGCCGGCCAGAGCTGGAGGTGCAGCTTGGGCAATGGTGGAAGGGCCCCTGGTGCCCCACAGGTGAGCCCACTTGTGAATCAGATGCAGGACTACACCAGGGGTCCAGGAGGGCTAGGATCTGTTGATGCTTGTGTGGTGGGAAAACATTCTTAAAATATGAATTCAGGGTTTTTTTTCTTTCTCATAATTCCTATTACTCTAGGAACGTCCCCTACCTACACCTCTCCCCCCACCCCATTGCTAGAACCCTTTTATTCTCACTGCACCAAGGAAGGGCTGAGGTAGTACAAGAAACAAGAAGTCTACTTCCAGCTTTTGTGTGTCTAATCACACAGGCCAGCCTGTTGGCTGTGTAGCCAGTACCGCGCACAGGGCACCGCTCCCAGAAGGCCCTCGCACTTGGGTCTGATGCTCTGCGGTGGCCGCCTTTAAATTCTTAATAGTTTTAGCTCTGAATCTGTGACTTGTAAAGCAGACCACAGGACGCTGGAGCTTGCAGCGGGGGCTTGGAGCCTCAGCTCTTGTGCATCCTGCCTCCACCGTGTCTGGCTTGGGATCCCTGACGTTCGCCACCCCCATACCCTGGTGCCACAGGCCCTGCCAGCCTCCCTTTGCCTGGGCCGTGCTCCGCTAGCTCTCTCCACAACTGGCGTGGGCCTGGGCGTGGTTGCGGGCACTGGGGGTGTCAGGACCTGGTACGCCCACCCCACGGCATCTGGGGGTGGGATTCAAGGAATCTGCCTTTTGGCCTCAGGGTGAGGGTACCACAGGCATCGTGGGGTGTGCAACTTGGTGAGGTCTCTTGCCCACCCATCCAGGGACCAAGTATGTACATGTGTACCGGCGTGAAGGTGGCCATCCCTTGAGGATTGGCTGTCCGCTGTGGGCTGGCACTGTGGGCCCTTGGAAAGGGGATGTTGGCTTCCCCAATCCCTACCCAGCTTGGTGTTTTCATTTTGCATGGAGTCTGGCAAACGATGTAGCTGCCCCGAACACGGGCTTGAAATAGCCCACAGAGACCTCTGCACCCCAGAATAGCAGAGATGAAAGGAAGTGCATAGCTAGCCCCACGGAGGTTTTTGCTTTTCCCAGCACTGCGTGGGAAAAGAAGACCCATCCTTTGCACTCAAAGTAGTAAGAAGTTGAGCTGAAAGAAAGCTGGAACTGGGGGGGGCCTTGGGTCAGGGATCACTTAGCAGTGACCAGAACAGTCCGAAGGCCAGGTAGGAGCAGGCCTAATAGGGGGGAGGCCAGCATGGATAGATGGTGACCCAGACTAGGTGGATATGTACGTGTGTATAAAGCCCACTTTGACAGACTAAACTCCTGCCATCGGATGAAATGGAGGTTTGAAGTAGAAAATAAGCTGGTTTACAGAAAAAAGAATATTAAATGTCTACTTTCCTGAATTTATAAATTGAGGTTCATACCTGATACACTTGCCCCCAAAAATGGGAAAAGGAGTTTATAGAGACATGGGGTTAAGAATGTGCAAGAAGGAGATTAACCAAGATGGCGGAGTAGAAGGACGTGCTCTCACTCCCTCTTGCGAGAGCACCAGAATCACAACTGGCTGCTGGACAATCATTGACAGGAAGACCCTGGACTTCACCAACGAGGATACCCCACGTCCAAGGACAGAGGAGAAGCCACAGTGAGACGGTAGGAGGGGTGCAATCAGAGTAAAATCAAATCCCATAACTGCTGGGTGGGTGACTCACAAACTGGAGAACACTTATACCACAGAAGTCCACCCACTGGAGTGAAGGTTCTGAGCCCCACGTCAGGCTTCCCAACCTGGGGGTCTGGCAACGGGAGGAGGAATTCCTAGAGAATCAGACTTTGAAGTCTAGTGGGAATTGATTGCAGGACTGTGACAGGACTGGGGGAAACAGAGACCCCACTCTTGGAGGGCACACACAAAGTAATGTGTGCATCGGGACCCAGGGGAAGGAGCAGTGACCCTGGGGGAGACTGAACCAGACGTACCTGCTGGTGTTGGGGGGTCTCCTGCAGAGGCAAGTGGTGGCTCTGTTTCACCGTGGGGATAAGGACACTGGCAGCAGAGGTCCTGGGAAGTTCTCCTTGGCGTGAGCCCTCCCAGAGTCTGCCATTAACCCCACCAAAGAGCACGGGTAGGCTCCAGTGTTGGGTTGCCTCAGGCAAAACAACCAACGGGGAGGGAACCCAGCCCCACCCATCAACAGTCAAGTGGATTAAGGTTTTACTGAGCTCTGACCGCCACAGCAACAGTCAGCTCTACCCACCACCAGAGCCTCCCATCAAGCCTCTTAGATAGCCTCAACCACCAGAGGGCAGACAACAGAAGCAAGAAAAACTACAATCCTGCAGCCTGTGGACCAAAAACCACAGTTACAGAAAGACAGAGAAGATGAAAAGGCAGAGGGCTATGTACCAGATGAAGGAACAAGAAAAAACCCCAGAAAAACAACTAAATGAAGTGGAGGTAGGCAACCTTCCAGAAAAAGAATTCAGAATAATGATAGTGAAGATGATCCAGGACCTCGGAATAAGAATGGAGGCAAAGATTGAGAAGATGCAAGAAATGATTAACAAAGACCTAGAAGAATTAAAGAACAAACAAACAGAGATGACCAATACAATAACTGAAATGAAAACTACACTAGAAGGAATCAATAGCAGAATAACTGAGGCAGAAGAACGGATAAGTGACCTGGAAGACAGAATGGTGGAATTCACTGCTGCGGAACAGACTAAAGAAAAAAGAATAAAAAGAAATGAAGACAGCCTAAGAGACCTCTGGGACAACATTAAACGCAACAACATTCGCATTATAGGGGTCCCAGAAGGAGAAGAGAGAGAGAAAGGACCAGAGAAAATATTTGAAGAGATTATAGTCGAAAACTTCCCTAACATGGGAAAGGAAATAGCCACCCGAGTCCAGGAAGCGCAGAGAGTCCCATACAGAATAAACCCAAGGAGAAACACGCCGAGACACATAGTAATCAAAGTGGCAAAAATTAAAGACAAAGAAAAATTACTGAAAGCAGCAAGGGAAAAACGACAAATAACATACAAGGGAACTCCCATAAGGTTAACAGCTGATTTCTCAGCAGAAACTCTGCAAGCCAGAAGGGAGTGGCATGATATACTTAAAGTGATGAAAGGAAAGAACCTACAACCAAGATTACTCTACCCAGCAAGGATCTCATTTAGATTTGATGGAGAAATCAAAAGCTTTACAGACAAGCAAAAGCTAAGAGAATTCAGCACCACCAAACCAGCTCTACAACAAATGCTAAAGGAACTTCTCTAAGTGGGAAACACAAGAGAAGAAAAGGACCTACAAAAACAAACCCAAAACAATTAAGAAAATGGTCATAGGAACATACATATCGATAATTACCTTAAACGTGAATGGATTAAATGCCCCAACCAAAAGACATAGACTGGCTGAATGGATACAAAAACAAGACCCATATATATGCTGTCTACAAAAGACCCACTTCAGACCTAGGGACACATACAGACTGAAAGTGAGGGGATGGAAAAAGATATTCCATGCAAATGGAAATCAAAAGAAAGCTGGAGTAGCTATACTCATATCAGATAAAATAGACTTTAAAATAAAGAAGGTTACAAGAGACAAGGAAGGACACTACATAATGATCCAGGGATCAATCCAAGAAGAAGATAGAACAATTATAAATATATATGCACCCAACATCGGAGCACCTCAATACATAAGGCAACTGCTAACAGCTATAAAAGAGGAAATCGACAGTAACACAATAATAGTGGGGGACTTTAACACCTCACTTACACCAATGGACAGATCATCCAAAATGAAAATAAATAAGGAAACAGAAGCTTTAAATGACACAATAGACCAGATAGATTTAATTGATATATATAGGACATTCCATCCAAAAACGGCAGATTACACGTTCTTCTCAAGTGCGCACGGAACATTCTCCAGGATAGATCACATCTTGGGTCACAAATCAAGCCTCAGTAAATTTAAGAAAATTGAAATCATATCAAGCATCTTTTCTGACCACAACGCTATGAGATTAGAAATGAATTACAGGGAAAAAAACGTAAAAAAGACAAACACATGGAGGCTAAACAATACGTTACTAAATAACCAAGAGATCACTGAAGAAATCAAACAGGAAATCAAAAAATACCTAGAGACAAATGACAATGAAAACACGACGACCCAAAACCTATGGGATGCAGCAAAAGCGGTTCTAAGAGGGAAGTTTATAGCTATACAGGCCTACCTAAAGAAACAAGAAAAATCTCAAGTAAACAATCTAACCTTACACCTAAAGAAACTAGAGAAAGAAGAACAAACAAAACCCAAAGTTAGCAGAAGGAAAGAAATCATAAAGATCAGAGCAGAAATAAATGAAATACAAACAAAGAAAACAATAGCAAAGATCAATAAAACTAAAAGTTGGTTCTTTGAGAAGATAAACAAAATTGATAAGCCATTAGCCAGACTCATCAAGAAAAAGAGGGAGAGGACTCAAATCAATAAAATCAGAAATGAAAAAGGAGAAGTTACAACAGACACCACAGAAATACAAAACATCCTAAGAGACTACTACAAGCAACTTTATGCCAATAAAATGGACAACCTGGAAGAAATGGACAAATTCTTAGAAAGGTATAACCTTCCAAGACTGAATCAGGAAGAAACAGAAAATATGAACAGACCAATCACAAGTAATGAAATTGAAACTGTGATTAAAAATCTTCCAACAAACAAAAGTCCAGGACCAGATGGCTTCACAGGTGAATTCTATCAAACATTTAGAGAAGAGCTAACACCCATCCTTCTCAAACTCTTCCAAAAAATTGCAGAGGAAGGAACTCTCCGAAACTCATTCTATGAGGCCACCATCACCCTGATATCAAAACCAGACAAAGACACTACAAAAAAAGAAAATTACAGACCAATATCACTGATGAATATAGATGCAAAAATCCTCAACAAAATACTAGCAACCAGAATCCAACAACACATTAAAAGGATCATAGACCACGATCAAGTGGGATTTATCCCAGGGATGCAAGGATTCTTCAATATACGCAAATCAATCAATGTGATACACCATATTAACAAATTGAAGAATAAAAACCATATGATCATCTCAATAGATGCAGAAAAAGCTTTTGACAAAATTCAACACCCATTTATGATAAAAACTCTCCAGAAAGTGGGCCTAGAGGGAACCTACCTCAACATAATAAAGGCCATATATGACAAACCCACAGCAAACATCATTCTCAATGGTGAAAAACTGAAAGCATTTCCTCTAAGATCAGGAACGAGACAAGGATGTCCACTCTCACCACTATTATTCAATATAGTTTTGGAAGTCCTAGCCACGGCAATCAGAGAAGAAAAAGAAATAAAAGGAATACAAATTGGAAAAGAAGAAGTAAAACTGTCACTGTGGGGCTTCCCTGGTGGCGCAGTGGTTGAGAATCTGCCTGCCAATGAAGGGGACACGGGTTCGAGCCCTGGTCTCGGAAGATCCCACATGCCGCGGAGCAACTAGGCCCGTGAGCCACAATTGCTGAGCCTGCGCGTCTGGATCCTGTGCTCCGCAACAAGAGAGGCCGTGAGAGTGAGAGGCCCGCGCACCGTGATGAAGAGTGGCCCCCACTTGCCGCAACTAGAGAAAGCCCTCGCACAGAAACGAAGACCCAACACAGCCATAAATAAATAAATAAATAAAATTAATAATTAAAAAGAAAAAAAACTGTCACTGTTTGCGGACAACATGATACTATACATAGAGAATCCTAAAACTGCCACCAGAAAACTGCTAGAGCTAATTAATGAATATGGTAAAGTTGCAGGTTACAAAATTAATGCACAGAAATCTCTTGCATTCCTATACACTAATGATGAAAAATCTGAAAGAGAAATTATGGAAACACTCCCATTTACCATTGCAACAAAAAGAATAAAATACCTAGGAATAAACCTACCTAGGGAGACAAAAGACCTGTATGCAGAAAACTATAAGACACTGATGAAAGAAATTAAAGATGATACCAACGGATGGAGAGATATACCATGTTCTTGGATTGGAAGAATCAACATTGTGAAAATGAGTATACTACCCAAAGCAATCTACAGATTCAATGCAATCCCTATCAAATTACCAATGGCATTTTTTACGGAGCTAGAACAAATCATCTTAAAATTTGTATGGAGACACAAAAGACCCCAAATAGCCAAAGCAGTCTTGAGGCAAAAAAATGGAGCTGGAGGAATCAGACTCCCTGACTTCAGACTATACTACAAAGCTACAGTAATCAAGACAATATGGTACTGGCACAAAAACAGAAACATAGATCAATGGAACAAGATAGAAAGCCCAGAGATTAACCCACGCACCTATGGTCAACTAATCTATGACAAAGGAGGCAAAGATATACAATGGAGAAAAGACAGTCTCTTCAATAAGTGGTGCTGGGAAAACTGGACAGCTACACGTAAAAGAATGAAATTAGAATACTCCCTAACACCATACACAAAAATAAACTCAAAATGGATTAGAGACCTAAATATAAGACTGGACACTATAAAACTCTTAGAGGAAAACATAGGAAGAACACTCTTTGACATAAATCACAGCAAGATCTTTTTTGATCCACCTCCTAGAGTAATGGAAATAAAAACAAAAATAAACAAGTGGGACCTAATGAAACTTCAAAGCTTTTGCACAGCAAAGGAAACCATAAACAAGACCAAAAGACAACCCTCAGAATGGGAGAAAATATTTGCAAATGAATCAACGGACAAAGGATTAATCTCCAAAATATATAAACAGCTCATTCAGCTCAATATCAAAGAAACAAACACCCCAATCCAAAAATGGGCAGAAGACCTAAATAGACATTTCTCCAAAGAAGACATACAGACGGCCACGAAGCACATGAAAAGATGCTCAACATCACTAATTATTAGAGAAATGCAAATCAAAACTACAATGAGGTATCACCTCACTCCTGTTAGAATGGGCATCATCAGAAAATCTACAAACAACAAATGCTGGAGAGGGTGTGGAGAAAAGGGAACCCTCTTGCACTGTTGGTGGGAATGTAAATTGATACAGCCACTATGGAGAACAATATGGAGGTTCCTTAAAAAACTAAAAATAGAATTACCATATGACCCAGCAATCCCACTACTGGGCATATACCCAGAGAAAACCGTAATTCAAAAAGACACATGCACCCGAATGTTCATTGCAGCACTATTTACAATAGCCAGGTCATGGAAGCAACCTAAATGCCCATCAACAGACGAATGGATAAAGAAGTTGTGGTACATATATACAATGGAATATTACTCAGCCATAAAAAGGAACGAAATTGAGTCATTTGTTGAGACGTGGATGGATCTAGAGACTGTCATACAGAGTGAAGTAAGTCAGAAAGAGAAAAACAAATATCGTATATTAATGCATGTATGTGGAACCTAGAAAAATGGTACAGATGAGCCAGTTTGCAGGGCAGAAGTTGAGACACAGATGTAGAGAATGGACATATGGACACCAAGGGGGGAAAACTGCGGTGAGGTGGGGATGGTGGTGTGCTGAATTGGGCGATTGGGATTGACATGTATACACTGATGTGTATAAAACTGATGCCTAATAAGAACCTGCAGTATAAAAAAACAAACAAAACAACTAACACTAAACTTTCATTGGGTTATTTGTATGGAAATATGTTAATATAAATGTTTCAGACATTACATGAAATTTCTAAAAATCTTATATTTGTATTTGTATGGAAATATGTATGGAAATATGTTAATATAAATGTTTCAGACATTACAGGAAACTTCTAAAAATCTTATAATGTTCTGGTATAATGTTATAAGTAATAATCTAGTTATTACTTTAAAATGTATATCGGGGCTTCCCTGGTGGCGCAGTGGTTGAGAATCTGCCTGCCAATGCAGGGGACACGGGTTCGAGCCCTGGTCTGGGAAGATCCCACATGCCACGGAGCAACTAGGCCCGTGAGCCACAACTACTGAGCCTGCGCGTCTGGAGCCTGTGCTCCGCAACAAGAGAGGCCGCGACAGTGAGAGGCCCGCGCGCCGCGATGAAGAGTGGCCCCCACTTGCCGCAATTAGAGAAAGCCCTCACACAGAAACGAAGACCCAACACAGCCAAAATAAATAAATAAATTAATAAAAAAAAAAAAATGTATATCTCAGAAATAACTAATTTTCTTGTCAACTGCATTATTATGAACTTTCATCAAATCTTTAACCATGGTCATTTTTGTCTTCTGTCATTTACAGACAGTTCTGGGTGTACTCTGATGATTTTGCAAATATGTTCCTATAAAAGGGTTTCATCTTCAAGAAATTCATGGAAAAGACTCTGACAAGTACAGGTTTCTGGTAACTGACTGTACTGCTGAACTGAATGAATAAGCATTTTCAGAACTCTAATGAAAAACTGATGAACTCATAAAAGTGCTAACAAAAGATCAAAATGAAAAAAAAAAATTACATGGGACTGAGTGAACTGATGAGGATGAGTATAATTTTTGTGACTTTCTGTCTGAATTAAAAAAAAAAAAATCCCACAAGGACTCAGAGGCAAAGAATATACAAATCAATTTTCACTGCAAAGTAAAGGAGCTGTTACAGTGGAGGATTACTGGACTGAATGTCAATATTATGACATAGTATGAGTGTGTTTCATGTTTGGTAATTGCAATCATTGTTGCTTTTGTTGTGGTCATCCATGTACAATGCTTGGTGTCAGTCTATTTATCTCTTGTAAAAATAAAATACAGTGTGTGTGTGTGAAAAAAAAAAAAGAATGTGCAAGAAGCAGAGGGATAAACTGGGAGATTGGGATTGACATATACACACTACTATATATAAAATAGATAACTAATAAGAACCTACTGTATAGCACAGGGAACTCTACTCAATACTCTGTAATGGCCTATATGGAAAAGAATCTAAAAAAAGAGTGGACATATGTATATGCATAACTGATTCACTTTGCTGTACCTCTGAAACTAACACAACATTGTAAATCAACTACACGCCAATAAAAATTAAAAAAAAATTTATCTTGAATATAAATAAATTTATTTAAGCCCATTAAAAAAAAAAAGAAGAACGTGCAAGAAAAGGCATCCTCTTACAGACTGGGAGCTGAGAGCCCGGTCAGCCTGGCAAGGAACCACCATTCAGAGGGTCTAAGAAGGGAACTCTGGACACTACCCTCAAGAGACAAATCACCCAGGGTCAAGAAATATCAGGACCAAGGCTGGTCAGAGGAAGCCAACCTAAGAAGCAGTGTCGTGGCACACTTAGAAGCTTCCTTATAAGAGAGTTGTTTAAACTGTTCATTAAAATATTTTGTTCTATCATGGATATATGTTCCTTTTGTACTTAATTTGGGAGAACACTTTCCTTAAAGCACCTTCGCTACAGTGGTTTAGGAATAAAAAATGTTGGTTGCTAGGGGCGCCATCCCCATGCAAGGCAAGATCAATACTTGATGAAAGCGAGCAGGAGTTAGTCAGAAAGACGGGAAGGAGGGAAGTGACCTCAACCTGATATTTTAGTGAAAAAAAAATGGGATGTTTCTTTTTTCTTTTTATCTCTAATTTTTCTGCAACAAACATGCTTTACTTGTGCAGTTTTTACAAGAGGGGAAAATCTCTAAAACAAAAGAAAATTGGAGGGACACACAATACCTGCGGTGAAGATGTATTTATGATTGTAATCTGCCTTTCTCTGCATTCGGGAGGAGAGGAGAAATAAAGGAAGAAAAATCCTAAACATAGACTATCTGTCACATTCTCTTTCCATTAGCCGGATCCATATATAAATGAAAGAACAAACATTCCCAGGGAGCAACCGGAAAGTTGTGGCGGCAGGGAGGTCCCCCTAAGGGGGCCGGGTCTTCAGAGGAAGAAAGTCCACCTGCAGGAGCCCTCCTCAAGGAGCCAGCTTAGACTGAATGGCAGCCCATCTGGAGGATGCACCCCAGCAGGTTGCTGGGCTTTTGAGACTACAGGGTGGGGGCAGGGAGTGGATTCTGTGGCCAGACCAGCCCCATGTCCGTAAAAATTCTTATATAATCAAGTATGCTCCAGGTTGCAGCAAATTATACAAAACTCAGATAAAACCAAAACCACTGCATCCAAAGTGCACGGATAGTTCCCTGGAGCTCCCTGGAAGTGGATTTGACTTAGGAAGGGTTTTAACTTCTCCGTTTGGTGCCAAACCTGCCATAAGAGAGAACTCCTGATATGGATGCAATTCATACCTGTGATAAATCAGGACAGAAAAAGCCATTCAAGAACCCAAAGCAGCCACACAGAACAAAAAGGAAGCAGAGAAAAGCAGACTCAGAGAGAAATGGCATTTGATCACTCAGAGCAGATTACTGATTTGTTCTTATGGAATCAGACGGAGTGAAAAAAGGGACTTCAGACGGGGGTCAAGTCCCCAACTCATTTGAAAGAGTGCGCACCCTACTTGGCTGGGTGCCCTTCTCCACCGGTGTGGCCTCTATGTAAAGAGAACTGGACCCTGTTTCTCAGAAGCTTGTGTTTCCTCTCTGTCAGGGATCCTGTTTAGCTCATGATGGGAATTTTGTCTTCAGCAGCATCAGTTTTCAAAATTCCTCACACGGGCACAAAATTAAAAGGGAAGCGGAGTCCCTTTGGGATGTTTTATCTCATGAATCATCCGTCCCTTCCTGACTCTCCTGGGAATCCCATCCACGCACAGAGGTCCCATTGACTCCTGTGGTCCCTGTCAAAGCCAACTTCAAGAATGGAAAAGATGAACCCGAGTCGATTTCAAGTTGAACTCACCAGCTAAATTCTGCTGCCGGCAAGGGTCAGAGCAGCCTAGGATTAAAGAGGCAGAATTAAAAGAGCCTGCTATTCAAGAACCTGGGGGTTTCTTGCATTGTGATTGTAAATGGATTCCAATAATTTATATGCAGATGGATGAATGGGCAATAGAGCTCTGCAGAGTTTTTTTTAAACTTACCCTTCAGCCTGTTTAGGTGGTAATTAGGTTGTAAACACCTGCAACTAAAGGAAGTACCTCATCAATTTCATTTTATTTTCTTTTAATCCTAGAACAGGTAAAAGAGTTTAAGAAAGTTCATTGACACCTATGCAACGCAAACCCTTTCCAAAGAGGTAGCAACTTTGGTTTTTGAAATACTTATCTGATTTAAAGATTCAACAAGAAAAATTATTTTCTTAATAAACTCAGGCTAGATCTGTTCTGTATGCCTCATTTTCCCAGTAAGAGAAGAGAGAAGAATTGACCATGGAATGGTCATCAGAAATTTGTTCTTTGGAAACATGAGTATTTCTGTGTTATTTGTAAATAAATCATATGACTGATTTGTTCACTCGTTCATTTATCCGTTCACTTTGTTCATACATCCGTTCACTTTGTTCATTCAGTGAAAATCTGTTAAGTCTCTTCCATATGCCAGGCTCTGTGCTAGGTCCAGGTGAGTAAAAAGAAATTAGATAGATTCTGGTTCTATGTCAGATGGGGTAGGCAGCCTTGTGTCTTCCACTGAATGCAGCTATAAAACCTGGACGGAATACACGGAGCAGGTATTTACCATGAAAAGTAAATAGTAGCAGGTGGATTGGAGACAAGACCAGAATTTGAAGTACCACTGTACTGGTGGTGAGCCTGACGCTTTTTTTCCCTCTGGTATCCCCTGGCCTGGCCTCGCCTCAGGGCAGCCCCAGACCTAGAGGTGAGCCTTGGCAAGGATGGAGAATGAAGGCTCCAGGAGACGCTGTTTAGTTCTGACACGAGAAGTGAGAAAGAGGTCTCCTGACATTCAGAGAGAATGGGGAAAATTCCCCATCTTTCTTTTTCCTTCTTTTTCTTTTCCTTAATCTCTCACACGACCTAGACTGTGATGGCCCACAGGTACCTAAAAACTCTGAGGG
The DNA here is from genome assembly GCF_949987535.1 of Balaenoptera acutorostrata. Lineage (NCBI taxonomy): Eukaryota > Metazoa > Chordata > Mammalia > Artiodactyla > Balaenopteridae > Balaenoptera > Balaenoptera acutorostrata. The sequence continues at coordinate 59,086 of NW_026645609.1, forward strand.
AGAGGAATCTTCCTCTCCAATCAGAAGAACTGGCCCAAGAGAATAGCACAAACGCCTGTTGCTTTTTTTCTGTCTTCCTGCCATTTGGCCCTTGTAACGATGGATCTGATTCTTTTCTTGATGTTCGATTGCGCATAGCTTTCAAGCCTTACCACTACCCCTTCCCTTTCTGCCACACATCTGGGCAAAACTGATAGAAAGCTCAGATACTCCTTTGTAACTAGCAGGTGGTTCAAACCACGGAGCTCCAGCTCCAGGAATTCAACCCAGCCTCACCCCCCAGCATCAGAAACACCAAGCCGGCCTCCTCTCCTGGCTCTCTCAAGCCATTTTCAGACCAGCTTGGGAGCTCTCCCTGCTCTCTCCAGAATGTGAATAATAAAACTTTTCATACCCTCTTGTTGTATGTGTGGCATTATTGATCTTAATATTCAAACCAAAAAAAAAAACTGGGGATGGGGGTCTATCTCACTCTCACTGAGTGACCCCAACAGCTCCAGACATGGGCACAGTTAAGGGAAATGCACAGCAGATGAGGGTCAAAAAGGGACACTTCAGGGAACCAGAGAGCACCAGGGAGATCTCAGAAGATCTCAGAGAGGAGGCAGCTTGGGGTGCTGCTCAAGTTGTTTAAGAATTTGGGCTTATTCCCAAGCTGTGTATGTGTGAATCTGACCATGAAGAGTCTACGGGAGACTGAGAAATGAACCACGGGAGAAATCACCGCCCACCGTCAGACTGGCCACTAGGTGGTGTACACACCAGATAGATTAGAAGAGCCCTGGGAAGGCTTTGAAAACAGAACTGATATTGAAAGCACCTCCCACAGCAAGTTGGTCAGACCTTGAAGCCTGAAACCAACTAGGTTGATTGCCTGCTAAAACAGAAATGTCAACATTTTATAGGATTCAAACAAGACTCAGAGTCTCATACATAATTTCAAAGTGGCCAGGATACAATCCAAAATTATTCAGCATACCAAGAACCAGGAAAATCTCAACTCTAATAAATATATACAATTGTTAAACTTCATAAACTGTACACAAAAAGTCAGATTTGCTGTATGTCAAAAAATTTTTTAAATTATTACAATTTTAATAATGTCCTTCGCTTACAAGAAGCACACAACCTAGGGCAGGAAATAGAATAAAAATGGATAATGACATAACCTTTCGTAACTGTGATGTTAGAGGTGGACAGGATACTGCGGATGCACAGAAGGATACCTAACCCAATCTGGAGAGCAGGGCATCAGAAGACTGAGCTCAGCTTCTTGCAAACGCAGATGCTTAAGTCTTAAAGAATAAGTAGGCAAAGAGGAGGTAGGTGAAGAAGTAGAAGGTATTCACACCTAAGTAAGGGGCTGCAGGAGCAAAGCAGGCACTGGGAACTATAAACAGTTCTGTTTTGTTGAGGTTCTAGCTGCCAAGTGGGAAGGGGCAGAAAAGAATCTCGGAATGACCAGGATCCAGCCATAGAAGGCTTCATCATATACTACATTTAACCCTCTAGGTCATCCTATCTAGAATCTGATCTTAGTTCTGTCAACATTAACAAAATGGTCATAATGAAATCATGGCACCCCTCTGGGTTTTGGCTTCCTGTGGCAGAAACTATAGGTGTGCCACTGATACCTGTGTGGACCTCTGTTTCCCAGCCTCCTTTGCAGTTGGGTTGGCTGTGGGATGCATTCTGCCTAATGGATGCGAGTGGTAGTGATGAATGGAATACTCAGGGCTTGGATGTCTAAAGTAGCCAGGTGCCTTTCCTCAACCCTCTTCCCTTTTCCCATGGACCTTAGAGGCCATGTGTTGAAAGGACATGCAAGAAGATGGAAGGAGGGCTTCCCTGGTGGCGCAGTGGTTGAGAATCTGCCTGCTAATGCAGGGGACACGGGTTTGAGCCCTGGTCTGGGAAGATCCCACTTGCCGCGGAGTGGCTGGGCCCGTGAGCCACAATTGCTGAGCCTGCGCGTCTGGAGCCTGTGCTCCGCAACAGGAGAGGCCGCGATAGTGAGAGGCCCGCGCACCGCGATGAAGAGTGGCCCCCACTTGCCACAACTAGGGAAAGCCCTCGCACAGAAACGAAGACCCAACACAGCCATAAATAAATAAATAAATTAAAAAAAAAAAAAAGCCCTTGACCCTGCCTCTTCTCCATCAAATCTCTTTAAAAAAAAAAGAAAGAAAGAAAGAAAGAAAGAAGATGGAAGGAATCTGGATCACTGAGTCATCACATGGAGAAGATGCCTGACCAGAAACATCTGCGAAGGAGTTTGCACGAGGGAGCAATAAAGTTTTCTTACGTTAAGCCACTGAGATTTCATGGTTTGTTTATCAGTGCATCATAGTCTAGCCTATCTGATTAATACAGTTTCTTCCTCCGTCTCTTTATCAAGAGCAAGATAGCTGCCCCTCAAAGTCTTTTCCAGCTCCATAAATCCAACTTTTAGATAAGGCTCTCCTCCAGTTATCTGGCTTCTTCCTGGTGCTTTGCCTATATTTCTTGGGATCAGTCCTGCCTATACTCTTCCTTTCCAGGATATTCTGAATCTTGTGTTGGAGAAAGGTCATGATGCCAGAGACACTAGGATTGGATAGGTTCTCAAAGCTCACCTTGTATACCTTACTTTCTAGTGTCTGACCTCTCCAACACCCCTGCTACGTGGTGGTCCAGGGTCTTCTTGAAAATCTCTAGTAACTGGAAACACTGCTCCAACTATACAAAAGTTCTTCCTCCCCAAACATTCTAAATAAGGGGACACACTGACCATAATTCATAATCCCCATGGACTGTGCTTAAATCCCCCTATTTTATTTTTCAAATGAATGAGTAGTAATTCCATTCAAATGAATGAGTTTTAATTCCGTTTGGGACATCTGAGCCTTTTCCTGACCTCTTCCCATCATGACAACAGTTCTTTTTTTCTTTATACAATGAACTATTTATTTGGTGAGAGTTGTATTGCCTCTGTGTGACAGTCCAGAAATTTCTTTTATCCATCAACTCCCTTATCCCCATGAGTAAAGAGCTTTCTTTGAAAGAAGCCTGTCTAGAATGTCAAGGACAAGATCTGATAAGCAATAGTAGTCTTGAAGTTCACATCTTTGGAAGTTTTAAGTCTATCTGTATGTTCATGGGGTTTCTCTGAAACCACAAACATCTTTTAAAAGTCAACACACCTAAACAAGACAACAGAAGGGAACATCTTCATCTGGATGGAAAGTTTTAACATGAAAGCTTTTTGTAGTGAGAGACTCTGATGAGTTGACGAAATGTCTGTTTAGTGCATAATGCTAGATAGTCCTTGAATAATGTCAAGCGCAACCCATAAAAAAATGATAAATTGGACTGCATCAAAATTTAAAACTTTTGCTCTATGGAAAGATTCTACCAGAAGCATGAAAAGACAAGTTACAGATGGGAGAAAACATCTGCAAACCACAAATGTGACGAAGGACTAGCATCTAGAATATATAGAGAACTCGCAAACTCAAGAGTAAAAAATAAATACTCCAACTAGAAAATGGGCAAAAGACATGAATAGACATTTCACCAAATGGTGGCAAATAAGCACATGAAAAGGTGTTTCATTAGCCCTTAGGGAAATGTAAGTTAAAACCACAACGTGCTATCACTACACTAAAATATAAAAGACCGACAACACCAAATGCTGGCGAAGATGCAGAGAAATGGAATCACTCATACATTGCTGTTAGGAATGTAAAAATGGTTCAGCCCCTCTGGAAAAATAGTTCAGCATTTTCTTTAAAAACTAAACATGCGCTAACCATATAACCCAACAATTCCACTCCTGGACATTTATCCCAGAGAAATGACAATGCATGTTTACACAAAAGTATGTACATTAATGTTTATAGCAGTTTATTCCTAATAGTCAAAACCTGAAAACAATCCAGATGGTTAAACAAACTGTGGTACATCCATACCCTGGAGCACTACTCAGCAATAAAAAGGAACAAAATATTGATACCTGCAACAGCCTGCATGAATCTCCAGAGAATTATGCTGAGTGAAAAAAGCGAATCCCCAAAGGTTACATATTGTATGATTACATGTATATCATATCCTTGAAGTGACAAAATTATTGAAATAGAGACTAGATTAGTGGTTGCCAAGAGGTTAAGGAGGGGGTTGGAGTGGGTGGGGAGGTGGGTGGGGAGGTGGGTGTGGTTATAAAAGGCCAACAAGAGGGAAGGATCCTGGTGGTGATGGAAATGTTCCAGATCTTGCATGTATCAATGTCAATAAGGTGGTTGTGATATTGTATTACCGTTTTGGAAGATGTTACCATGCAGGCGAAACTGGATAAAGAGTATAAGGAATCTCTCTGTATTATTTCTTACAACCCATGTATATATAAAAAGATTAACAAAACCACTCCCCATGCCTGGGGTGCAGCCCATACCTGGTAAATTACAATATCGGGAGATGGGAGCCAGGCATCGGTAGTTTTCAAAGATGCCCAGGTGATTCCAATGGGCAGCAAATTTGGGGACCACTGAATTAAGCATTTCAGAAGCCTCCAAGGAGACAATTTAAGAAGAATGAAAAAAAGTTTTCCTAAAGTTCTGTCTGTAGTGACATCTTTGCAAAAGGGAATGACACAGAAGCAGCCTATTACATTTTGACCACAGCCCCAGTCAATTTCAGGGAGAAGCCCTGACCATTTCTGATTCACCTGGCAGGCTCCTAGTCTTGAAGCTTCACAAATTGAAAAATCCAGCCTAAAAGCCAGCATTATTAACCACTTTGCTAATTGGAATAATTTACCAATTTAAAAAAATGTATTTCATAAATAGTTCAATTTCTTCCTAACCGTCTTCAGCCCCCAAATCTTTATTAAATCCAGACTGAAAAGATGAGTTATACAAATGCTGCTAGATGTTCCAGAGCCTGCCCAAGGTGTTACAGGTGTGTGGTTGTTTTTAAACTAACTCTCCGTCCACATCTGGTTTGAATTTCAGAAACTTTTAATATTCATTGCCCTTCTTTCTATGAAATTTGTTGGATATACCACTTAAACTTGCTCTAACAATTAGCCCCTTAGAATGAACTATAAGAAGAAAGGAGAGAGAAAGGGGCTGAATCTCTCTTTTCATTAAATGTGGTCCCAATTTCACCTTTACAGTGAGTCCCGCTGCACTGTTGAGTGGATTTTCAGAATGTTTCTCCATTGCATGTTTCCAAGTATTATCATGCCCTGTTTTTCGGCCTAAGCCTTCTCTTGGGACCTTTTCTTTTAAATTAAAAACATTGTTTAAAATGCATGATCAGAGCAACATTAACGTAATGAGAAAAGGCAGCCTTATCACACAAGATAATCTGCTTTTCCTCAAAGATGCCAGTTTTATTGCATTAAGGGTCGTTTGCTCAAAGAGATCTGAAGAAGACACATGGATTAACTCTGTACATCAAGTCCTCTTTCTCACATGTTTGATTTTTACACTACAAGTACAGTAGTGGCTCCATGGAGGCCGTTAGAATAAGAAAGATGGAGGGGTTTTTTTTTGTTTTTTGTTTTTTTAACACTGACAACACCAAATGCTGATGAGGATGTAGAGGAACAGGAATTTTTTTTTTTTTTTCCTTTGGCTGCACCAGGTCTTAATTGCAGCAGGCAGGTTCCTTAGTTGTAGCATGTGAACTCTTAGTTGTGACATGCATGTGGGATCTAGTTCCCTGATCAGGGATCGAACCTGGGTCCCCTGCATTGGAAGGCGGATTCTTAACCACTACGTCACTAGGGAAGTCCTAAGATTGAGCTATCTTTAATATTTGTTTTTATTTTTTATTCTAAGAAATACTTGGGGGAAGATGAAGTTAGACAAGTATGCTAGTGAATGAATGCAAATCCATTTTACCATTCTTTTACTGCTAAGCAAAAGAGAAGAGTCAGGAGTCATCTCATCCAAAACAGAGGCTCTTCTGGGTTTAAGCATACACAGACACAGAGCGTTAAACTCAGTTAAGGACAACCAATGGAAAGCAAGATGCACACAAACATTACCCCTCACCATGATGGAAAGTTTCCCCGCAGCAACATCTGGCGACTGCACAGTCCAGATTTAAATAGAAGACTCAGAAGCAGGAAACCATACTCAGCCCAGCTCTTTATGAACACAGCTTGTTGCTGAACCAATTTATTCTGCTTCTAATTCACAATTCTCTAGCCCCAACCAAACACCCTCCTTTGGTTCTCAGAAGGCATGGAGCCCTTTCCCCACCGAAGGGCCTTTTTGCTCAGGCCATTCCTGCTACCCACAATGCGGTTCCCCTGATTCCCTGCCTCTCAGACTTCAGGTTTCAATTATAATACCTCTTGCCATCCCCCTTGAGAGTCAGTCGCTAACTCTCAGAGTCCTATTCTAACTCAGACTCCTTTTCCATGGCTTGACATCTGTTGGGCTGTATCCCACAGGCCTGCAAGCCTTGTAGTTGTCTAGCCTCAGGACGGAAGAGCCCAGAGACAGTGACAGAGACATCAGTGGTTTATTGGACATGGGGAATCCTACAAAGGGTCCTGGAGCAACATCCTACCGCATCCAAAGGACAGGACATGGCAACAGTCTTTGCTACTCAGGGGAGAAGGAGGCTACCATTTACAGGGGGGATTGACATCAGGTGGGCTCAGTTACCAGGGACTAATTAAGCCCTATAATTAAGAGGATTGAATAGTTATGTGAGGGAAGCAGGGCCTGGTCAAGCAGGGGATGCACAGAGAGCAGGAGACCAGCCATCTTGAATGGCCTGACCATATAACATCTAACAGATTTGTGAAATTAATAAATGCTTTCTCTGAAAAATTAAAAAATTAATAAATGCTTCCTCCAGCTAAAAGAGTAGATACCATACCATTCCTCAAGACAATTTTAGTGACTAATAAAAATCGACTACATTTTTAATTAAACACACCCACCCATATGATAACCAAACACAAAGACTATAGTGATTAGCTCAAGCCATTCAGGATCTGAGACCACCTTCTAATGATGACATGCAGGTTACCCATTTAAGCAGGTGCCATGCTGAGTGACCTGTGACCCAGACCTGACCACTCTTCACAGCTGCTCCCTTCTCCAAATACTTCCACGCATCTATTCTCTGTCCCATTCACCCATTCAATAGGCATCTCTACTGCCTTATGAATCTTACCAACCTCTTAAAGTAGATTTTAAACTCTTGGAGAGCAAGAACCACTTTTAATGATAATAGCAAACACTACTGAGTATTTCCTCTGTGCCAGTCATAATGTTTTGTGCTTTCCTCTCTTAATAAAATATGCAGTGGAGCCATGATAGGAGCCCAGGCAGAATGACTGCAGAGCCTGCATGCACACTCTTTTCTATAACCTGGATCTGACACTTCTCAGCTGTGTGCATGACCTTTGGCAAGTTGCCTCAGTTTCCTCCTCTGTAAAATGGGGATGACACTATCTACCTCGGAGGGTTATTGGGAAGATTAAATGCTTAGAAGGTGGCTGGCCCACAATACTCATTAAATGTTAGTTACTATCATTATGGTTTATAGTAAAGTGCCAAATTCCAGGAAACCTCTCAGTCCCAGTAGCACGGAAAGTCCTGTGTTCTTGGCAAAAGTTCAAAATGAGTCCAGATGGCAGGGCTAGGACAGGGAGTCAGCGGTACCTTGTTCACTCTCCACTGCCTGTCTCTTTCAGAGCCCACCTTAAAATCCCCCCTTATGTCCTGTAATTGACCTTTTCTCCCCATCACAACATTTCAGGAAACTGTACTCCTTAGTCAACAGGTTGTAGTGCAGAAATTGTTACCTTTTTGGTACATTCTTTTTTTTAAATTAATTAATTAATTTATTTATTTTTGGCCACATTGGGTCTTTGTTGCTGCCCACAGGCTTTCTCTAGTTGCTGAGAGCGGGGGCTACGTTTTGTTGCGGTGCGGGGGCTTCTCATTCCGGTGGCTTCTCTTGTGGAGCACGGGCTCTAGGCGCGTGGGGTTCAGTAGTTGTGGCTCGCAGGCTCAGTAGTTGTGGCTCACGGACTTAGCACCTCCGCGGCACGTGGGATCTTCCCAGACCAGGGCTCGAACCCCTGTCCGTTGCACTGCAGGTGGTTTCTTAAACTACTGCGCCACCAGGGAAGTCCTCCTACATCCTTTTACTCAGACCACCGCCCTGTTTTCTAAGAGGAAACCATTTGGAGTTTGATAATAACTCTAACAAGGTTTAAAACGCCTCGCCTACCTGAATGAAACTAGAGCATCTAGTGCCCCCTGCTGCCGTTTGTAGGAAAGGCAACCAAATAAGAAAAGCTGGATTCTTTGACAGCGAACTTCTGCTTATCAAGGTCTAAAAAGAAATCGGTATAAATATCCTATAACTGAAGTTAGATCCCCGTTTCACCTTTTCTTGAATTCACCCCCTTGAAATTCAGTTGTTTACTCTGCCTCTGCCAAAAAATGACTCTTGCTTAATTATACTGAGAAAACTCATTTACCTTTGCTTTCCTTGAATTTGATTGTAGCTGTTTTGACTTGGGGATTTGTACTGGTTTTGTTTTACTCTTGGCTTGTGTTCATTTCCGTGAAGCCCGAGACCCGCGCGCGGGGCGAAGGCTGAGGCGTCAGCCGGCGGACTTAACCTCCGCGGGCTCGACGGGCCTCGAGAACCCTCTGAGACGCCCGGGCTCCGCCGCCTTCGAAGACGCCAAACTTCCCAGGATTCTGAGAGCTCGCCGTCAGGGTCAACGGGACGCCGGCCCAGGGCTGAGTGTCAGGCGGGTTCAGCCAATGAGCATGCGCTTTAGGAGAAGTGGGCCCGCCCCAGCGGACTTGGGCCTTATAAGCTGTCGCTCCGAAGCGCTCGCGGAAAGATGTTCGGTCAGTTGTCGAGCGCGGGTCCAGCGCCCGCCAGCGGTCTCCGCGGCGTCCTCGGCGGGGAGGGGACAGCCGGCTCTGCCCCGCGCGTCAGAAGCAGGTGAGGGCGAGTAGCCCGTGGAGACGACGCGCCTGGCCGAGAACAGGCACGGGGCCGCCTCGAGAACCCGCCCCGAGAACCCGGCAAGAGCGAGGAGGGAGCGGGTAGGGGCTGGGGAGCTGGCGGGAGTCGCTGGGTGGCTTTGGGCGCAGTCCCCAAACCGCCTGGCCGAGAGGGTAGGTGGCCGGGAGCAAGGTGTGATCTCGGACTGGGTCTGAGCCAGGTCCGGCCGCGCCCTACCCAGGACCTCCATCCTCCCCTCCCGCTGGGAACAGACTCGCTGTGTGACCGCAGTCTCTGCCCCAGGAGGGCCAAGTTCCTTGACAGCAACATCCGGGCACACAGGAAGATAGGGATGGATGATAGCACTTTGATAGGAGGGTGTCTTCCAGTTGTGGCCTCCGCCGTGGCCAGGTTGCCCTTTCTTTCCCCTGCCAGCCTGGAGGGGCTGTGGAGTTGAGATCTCAGTAAGGAGGTGGTATAAATTTGTTAACGTCTTTCCAAGGTACAATCTTTCATACTTAGGGTGCGTGGGAGTGGACTTTTGCTGCTGGATGGTGGCTTTATTTGTAATCCTTCCAGTGAAAGCTTTGGGAGATCTCGCCCTACCTTAGCTCATGGATTTCTAGTAAGACATTCAAAGCTCATGGCTTCCTTGTAAGACTTCTTGTGGCCATGTGTCTCACCCGACCATTTCAGAAAATTGTTCATTGGTGGCATGAGCTGTGATACCAGCCTGGGGATTAACTGTTGTGCTTTGTATCAGAAGAGTGCTAGTTTAATTTTTTTTTTTTAAACATTGTGAGAACTGTGACCATGTTTTCTAAGAGGTCAGATAATGAAAGTGAGAACGTTTATACTACTCACGCAAGCATGATCCCATCACCGAAAAAGAAGGCTAAACGACTGTGTTATTTTAACGACAAATGGAAGGACACATATAATTGGATCAGGGATGTAAATAACCCACCCAGAGCATCCTGCACACTGTGCGGGAAAGAATTTGGGATTGGGCATGGTGGAGAACGGGACGTGAAAGGGCATTTCGAGACAATCTAACAAGTCCAGAATGAGACAGGCAAGTGCCTCCAAACCAACCAAAGGTGTTGTCTTTTTGGGAAATGAAATCAGCATTCACCCAAAAGTAGCAGCTGGTGAATTAGCATGGGCGTCCTACACAGACAGACATGCCTTGTCCTATGGATGCCATGATTGCTCTATGAAACTGAGTCACTTTTGCTGATTCAGAGGTTGTGACCAAAATATTCTGTGGGCAAACAAAAGGAGAAATTTTGATAACAGATGTGTTGGTCCCTTACAGTGTAGAGCTGATTTTGTCATCTCTCACCAACCATCATGCTTTCTATAGTATATCACCTGCAAGTCATGCACCAAATCATGGCAACAAAAAAATGTTCTTTCTAGCTCTCAGGTACTTTGACTTGAAAAATGGAGTTTCAAATCGTCTTCTGGATTTCTATGAGGATTTTAATGAAACTGCCGAAATCATAAAACAAAAGGCTGTTGGTATTTTGCCCAAATACAAACTAGACTTAGCTCATCTATCTGCATATTCGTCAGATAGCGCAAATGCAAATTTTGGCAAATTCCACTCAGTCTGTAAACTTCTTTCCAAATAAAATAAAAAGATCTTACATATTCGATGCTCTGCACATCTTGTATACAGCACTGCTAAAAAGAGTTGTGATTTGCTTAAATGTATATTGAGACTTTCATAATGAAAGTTTTGGGTCACTTTTCAGTTTCCTCAAAATGTGCAGAAGCACTTAGTGAGATTTTTGCCTTTATAGAGATGGAAGGAGATAACCTCTTTAGACACATGCCTACCAGATGGCCAACACGGCTGGCAGCCATAGTAAGGATGCTAAAATGTTGGCCTGCCGTAAAATCGTATTTTCGAAGTGTGGGGCAAGAAGGATGTCCTTCTTTGATTTGGAAATATATTGAGGATGAGAATGGAGAAGAGGATCACAGCAGAACAGAAATTTATATGTTGTTTCTCCAGAACTGTTTGATGATCTTTGAAGGGACCATAAGGAGTCCTGAAAAGGGTGAACTGACTGCACCTGAGCTGTTCGATGTCATGTATAGGTTGAGACAAACACTCACACAGCGGAAAGGTGATTCATTTTTGGGAAATAAGACTGCTTCCGAACTGGAAAAAAATGTCACTAGAACAGGGCAACCAAGTTAAACAGGACTTTCTTAATTTCTTCACTGAAACTGTAATTTATTTGGACTCTAACTTCGATTTCACCAGTTCAAATTATCTCTGTGCTTTAAAGCCATTTTCCCTGAGGAGGAGATGTTTAACTTACCATGACATCCAGCGTGCTTCAGGGTGTTTAAAAATGACAGATGTTGCAACCACGAATAGCCTGTATGATGAATTTACAGATGCAAAGGACCTGATTGACAAGCAGCTGGACTGTCACAAGCCTGTGGATACAAAGTAGGTGGACATTTCTGGAGAAATAGAAACGAATTCCTGCAAATCTAAAAGCTTGCTGTTGCTAGTAAGTAAAATCCTAAGTATTCCATGCTCAGACACTTCTATTGAGAGGAGATTTACCTTAATGTCATCACATTGGACTGATCCAAGGAATCAGTGTAATGTGGGCGTGAGAGCAGAGCTGCAAGTCACAGTGAATTTGACCTTTGACCGTATCCAGTTTTACCACTACATCAAAGAGAAGAAGGATGTCCTAAAGGCTGCAAGCAGTTCAGAAAAGTGTTATTGCAAAAGAAGACAGAAAGAAGGAAAATATCCTACTGTATCATGGGGCAGAAAGAAATATGTCATTTTTTAAAGTAAAGATAGGAAATATCTGTTTAATCTTATTCGTATTTTCCTTTTAAAGTCTTACATTATGTATATTATTTTGATTTACGTATTTGTATTTAAAATATCCATAGCATATGAGTACATGTATTAAGATATTTGTTCAAAATTTCTTTTACTGATGAGCAGAGAGAGGCCTAAATGGTAAGTAATCATGTGGGATCTGAAGAGAAGAATCGAGGACCTGAAACAGGCTTTGTTTGTTGGTTTGTTTGCTTAAAACTCAGTAAGTCCCTTGTGACTTTGGTTTTTATGAATCAATCTTCCAAAGCCAGGGTGCTCCTGGAAGAATGGATACAAACTGAGTTTCTGAACATTTGAAAATGAGGACCAGGCTCAGGACCACAGAGCACTCACTGAGGCGCAGACGTCCTTGGAGGTCCTGCCTGGGCTCTCAGCCTTGCCTTCCCTTTATCCAAGTCCACCAAATACAACTTAGGAAACCCTGCATCACTAGAGACTGGGAGTTCTGCAAATCCAAGGAAGGCTGAGGATAGAAATCAGAAGATCTGAGAACTTGGATGGGAAAAAAGTTTCTGTATTCACCAACGTCGAAGTAAAATTTAGCATTTCTTTCCATTAGGAAAATTGGCAGCAAACCACAGCAGTACTAGAACCTGTGACTGTCATCCCCAGGAATCACAGATATTCACGTTACAGACACCTCAGAGTATTGTTTATGTGCACAACTACTTGGAAATTATGGTAATTATTAAAACCCACTTCTAGATCTCATAATTTAATAATGAAGCACATCTTATATCACAGATTTAAACGTTTAATACTTTGATAACTTTATTTCAATAAAATTGGCTTCCTTGTCAATCCTACATATTTTATCTTGTACATTTGTCCAGACTGCCAAAGGGTTGATGTCACATTGGAAGTTAAGAATATGCTGTGGATCATGAGCAGACAGCTTTACAAAGAGGTGGAGGTGAATAGGCTTTACTGCACCCTCGTCTCGTTCTCTGTCTAAGCTGGAGGCGTGTGAGTTGAGAGGACAGTGGCCCTTTTGCCTAAGAACCTTCCTGTTCCCACATGTTGTTCACCTTGCTCTTTTCGATTTAGGTGAAAACGCCTTGAGTAGGAATACCACGAGGCTGTTTTCAGTCTCTAAGACCTCAGTGACAGGGGTGGAAGGGATCTCAGCATCTTATAAATCCAGGCACTGGGGTCCAGGGGGAAGTTATTTACTTGGGGGGGGGGTGGTTCATATTAGTTAAAGACACTGAGGCATCCCAAGAAGGTTTTTGGTTTTATTCAGGTTAGGGAAAGTGTCCTGGGAGTCTGTGGGGGTGGGGGGGGAGAGAGAGAGAGAGACAGAGTGAGAGCATGCACCCGCAAAGGTGCCAGCGTGCCCTGAGGTAAGGATGGGCAAAGAAGGGGATGAGAAGGAGAGCTGGGAGAACTTGGAGCCAAAGTTCAGGATACCACTTCCTCCATCCACATTCCGGCACCTGCCATCAACTCTCCTGTTAATCTCCCAGAACCCTATTTCCTTATGCCCACCTTAGACTTCTCATCTTAGATACAGTCTCATTGCTTCCTTGAAGCACTTTTAAACACAAGGAATAGATTCAGCAAATTTCACAAGATATAAGATATATTCTTAAGATTTCTTTTTTTTTTTTAATTTTAAGAAATTCTATTATTCCCAGCCCCACGGCACCCCTAGAGCTGCTTGATAAGCCCTAGATGGCAGCCTTCTTCAAATCTCTGAAGAGCTATTATATAAGGAAGAGGGTTGGAGTTACTGTCAGTGGCCTGGAAGGCAAAACTGGAGTGAGATGAGAAGTTGTAGCCAGGATGCAGGATTCCAGATCAATTTAAGGTTCATCCCTGGGAACGAATTATTCGGGAACGAAAGATGATTTAAAGTGCCTTTCAATTCTGGCACTCTGTACCTTTCCCCTTCAGGTACTTAAGTCCAGCAAATCCTGGGCTTAAAGTATGAAACCGGGATCCTGGTCTCCCCACCACATCTAGATGACTTCGTAGATGATGCGGTGTAATAAAGGGTGCTCGGGCTTTGAAACCAGACAAACTCGGGCTCTAACCTTTGCACCCTGTGGAGTTGAGTTTGTGGACAACGAAATCCCTTCGCCTCTCTGAACCTTACCTCCCTCCGCTGAAAATGGGGACAATCTGGTGGAGAGTATGTAAAAGGCCTGCGTTGCTGGAGAGGTCCCGCAAACGTCCCTTAAATATTGAAGGAACTTCCTCAACGGTTAAAAATCTTTTGCCATCTGGAATCCCTGGTACACCCAGGCCCACTCCTTGCGAATGCGTGTCACTCCACGTCCGTCCGGCAGGAGGCAGCAGGCCCGAGTCCCGGGATCAGGGCCAGGACCAAAAGCCGGGTCGCCGGAGCGAGTGGCCGGGTCCGGAGCGAGTGACC